>NW_026922177.1:0-19305 GCF_032062105.1 Saccostrea cuccullata | reverse complement strand
AAAAACTTTGTTTGTCATGTTTAGTTTTTTGTGCCGTCGTTTAGATTTTGTGTCTGCTTTCTTCGCAGTACGAGATACTATACAGTACATATTTGCGCTTCTAACATTTTATTTAATATAGCTTGATTCTAAGAAAACCGTGAGATATATTTCAATGTATATGAATATCAACATTTTCAAACGCAATCACGTAGCATGTTTTATTAAATATACCAACATGACTCTCAGCTTGCACTAGTCATGAACGTTCTTGTTGTCAGTCTGGGAGAATAGTAAACACATGCTCCTCGGTGAACCCTAAAAATTGGTTAACGACGGGTTAAAAAAATGATAGATCCCTATTTTTGTTAGTCTCGACTGCGAACGTGGACAAAATCATTACCCTAATTCCATCATCCATTCCTGTTAAATGAGTATCCACAGTGGTCATCGTTACAAATTAACGATGTAAATATTTACATGTATATGCTCGACACACAGGTTCAACAATGTAAAGTTTCAGCTCGATATCTGTGCGTAGTATTTTAAAAAGTTCGTAAATCTCGCTTGAGATAAAGGAAACGTGAGCAGGAATTACTAATCGGACTGTAAAACTCGGACCATTCCGTACACTGTGACGAAATCGCTTCACTGGAAACATATAAATATAAGCACTCACCAATGACAGAGAGCGAGAGAGGGGGGATCTTGGCATTATACAACAGCAACATATGTTTCTAATATTCACTTTGCAGGGAAAGATGCAGCATCACTCGTGACCCTATGCTTGAAACAAAACGCTAGGTTTTATCACCACTTCACTGGATTTTAGACTTGTATTAGTTATATTGAGGACTTCTCTTAAAACTTATATTTGCACTATTGGATACTTAGTCTTCATTGACGGATAGAAGGAATCAGCAACATTGTGCTGTGGTTAGAAATACTTACTCGCGAGGGTATAAAAATAGATATAGTGAGAGCAAGAGGTAGCAAGTCACCAGCAAGCCTGAATTAACGAGATAAAAACGAAAGCTAGAGTTTGATAATAGTAGAAAAAACTGACTCGGTGCATGCATGGTCTGGAATCAAGGTGGCTGTCTTTTGACGGTTCCAGAGGTTACAATAAGTTCTGTTCAAGACAAGAATAAAGAGGGACATTGTAAAATGTCGTCCGAGACGGAGGATAGTATTCCGGAGGAAGAAGGGAGACCAAAGGAGCAGGAAATGGAAGCGGACTCAAAATTGCAAATCATCATCAACAAAATCAAAGACTTCTTTAAGAAGATTTATGCAGTATCCAAGTCTCTGTTGGGACTTTCGGTTTTACTTGTGCTTTATTCAATTATAGGAATGATTATGTTTCACTGGATAGAATATCAGGAAGAGCTGGACCAGAGAGATAAAGTTGTGAACTTCCGGGAACTCACGGCAAAACAACTGTTTAAATTAAGTAATGAAATGCTAAATGAAACTGAATGGATTCAAAAGTCCCGAGAATATTTGGAGAATTATGAAAATTTGATCAGGAACACACCCTATGATACCACCGAAAAACCACTTTGGAGTATGTGGGGATCTTTGTTTTTCTGTGCTACAATTTACACTACAATAGGTAAGTTTGTCCAAATCCAGATATGAATTTCGCACAATATCTATAATCAAACATCTTATTGCATTTGAACTTAAAATCTTTTTTTCTTTCATTGAAAAATTCCCTCTAGAATTAATCTTAGAAAAGAAATTGATGAAATATTACAAAGTGAATGCGTGTATCAACCTTGAAAAGTGCCGCATGATATAAAACATGTACTTTTACTTTTTATGTAAGTTCATGCATTTTTAACAATTTCTGGTATAAATCAAGTTCAGCTGACCCCCAAACGTTAACCCCTTTTTTGTAAAGTATCTATATTACAAAAAAACCTAATGTACAAAAAAATTGAAACAATGTCGGTTAAAACGCAGATAAGAAGGAAACAATATACAGAAAAGGAATTTGATGTTACCTGTAGCTGTTTATCTGCAATAGTGCACAAATGCACATGTCGCTATTAAAGTCACATGGAGATGCAATCATTTGTCACAATCAATTTCCCAGAGACGCGTGTTTAGCATTCTCTGAATCTTATAACGTTAAGCGTCATGGGGACTCTGAGTGTAATTGTGGGGGAGAAGTACGACCCTTTTCACCTTTCATCAGCCATCATCCCAGATATTGAGCTAAAGAACCTACTCTTACTACGGCAAAAAAAGAAACCATAAACTGACATCAAGCAACAGGCGCTGGAAATGTTCTACATCTCTTTGTAAAGTAGCTTGGTCATTTTTTGTACCTGCCATAAACCTTTCAGAAAACTTGCATACATGTTCGAAACAAGCCAGACAAAACGCTTACATTTACGATAAAAATTGGCGGAAATCCCCAATACACATGAATAAAAAAATATCTTTGAAGTGAATACTATGGATGCAGATCCATAACTCTGTGTTCGCTTCCTGCAATTTTATTCTAAGATATTCCCAGAGCACAATGCACTTTTGAGGAAAAAAAAATAATGCAGACAAATTTGCTGCTAACTAAAAATCTTATCCTGAAATCTGCTTGTTTTCAAATCCTTTTCTTGTTTGCTTTCAAGAAACTAATTTAAGGACAGACGAGACGTTCCTTAATAATAGATAATTTTTTCTAAGAGTTTGTCATTGAAGTGTTGCTACTGAAACATGTTTACTCACTAAAAATTGAGGTACCTTACCAGGCATTTCTGCAAGATATCAGGGGTAGTTTTTCTTATATAATCCTTAGGGGAGGAAAAATAATTTTCCAATTTCAAATGTTTAAGTGTTTGGATTTTTTTAAAAACGTCTAGAAACTGGTTTAGAAATCAGAATTTTATGAAAATTTTGAATATTTTTCATACATTACGAAGATATACAAAACAGATTTTGAGGAACGTCTCGTCTGACCTTAATGCATACAGAGTAAGTTTATTATTGTTAGCTTTCATAAAAGTTCAAATCTCAGTATGCATTACACCTGTTTTTGAAGTTTTCCTCGAAGGTTAATTTACAGATTGATATTCGAATCTTTCATCATTTCCATAAAATTTAGAAAATTTTCCATGGTGAAACTTAGGTTAAAAAAATCCCTTCAAAAACTTAAATAATATTACGTTTTCCTTCAATATTCACGCAGAGTACAGAACTTTGTTATCAATAAGAGGGGGTTCAGATCACTTTCGCCCACTTTGCCACCATTGACTGGTTCCTTCTCAAATTTTACCCAATTTAATTTTTTTTTCACAAACGTGCTTGATAATTTGAAGAACTTAAATTACTGGAGGATGGTTTATTAGGCAAAGAAAAAAATTGTGGAATAAGAGGTCCACGATTCAGAACCGATGCCAATTCTATAATTTACCTACAATCCTCTTTTTAAATCAAGACCAATTACAAAATTGGAGTTCAAAAGTTTTTTTTTCATTATTTGAAGGCATTTTGTTCTGAAAGAGTCTTTGGCCGCCAAACTGATTATTTCTAAGCATATCTTATATAAAGGAGCTAATGCAATATTACATATTGCCAGAAACTGTGGCTGATTAACCCATTTCTTGAATTTACACAGAAAACATATATTTCCAAAATATTTTTAAAGAGGTTTCATCATGCTCTACCACGCCTTCTGGCTTCTGCTTGCGATTAGAAAATGAGAAAAAAGTTTGGATAAATTTCATTGATGGTAAAGAAACCATTAACTTCATTTTATGCATTATAAAAGAATTAATGTTATGGTTTTTGAAATGAACACTTCTTCAGAAAATTATATTTATAGGTTCTAGATGGTTTCATCTATATATATACCCACAAACGAATTTGAAAAACCATAGGATTTCAAATAGTATTTTTCATTGAGTAAAGTTGATTGATTGATTGTGTATTGTTTAACATGTTTAACGTCTCTCTCAAAAATTTTTCAATCATATGGAGACTCCACTACTTGCGGTGGAGAGGTGCAAATTTTGCGGTTTCCACAGTGAGTCCCACACCTATGGGACCTCGGTTTGGTTTAAGGTCTCATCCGAATGAGCGGTTTCCAAGGATCAACTCCTTACTTCGCGACTCCAGAGCAGACGCTCTATCTACTGCGCCACGCGGGCCATTGAGTTTGAAAAATTAGTATATATTTAAGATTCATTAAGGGAAGACCATTCTTAAGGGCGTTGCATAAGAACGTTTAAAATATTGATAGTGCGTTAGTTGTGAATATCCACATATTTACCTGTTGTAAATTGTTTTGGTCGTGGGATTGTTGGTTGATGAATGAAATACTTTGTTTAGATACTTTTAAAAAAAGATCTGAGTCAATGTATTCACTTAATCACCTACTTGAAATGTTATTACGTTCAAACAAAAACATGAACACTTCAGTATTAGCTAGGTTTCGAAACCTTGGATGACCAAAAAAAATTATATTGTTTTGGGGATATGAGTTCAAAATTACCTCATCGGTCCCGGCCATCCCAAGACTTAATTTGGAGATCAACTATGCTGTAGTTTTGTTTTAAAATTCTATGTTAAAAATATTTTTTTTTACAAACACTTGACTTTGATGAAATGTTGAGGATAAAATTTTGATTTGAATCTGCCGCTATCAAATTTTAGCATCACATTAAACCACCATTGATTTGAGCAAATGAATGATGATGTAGTAATTTGAAAACTATAAAAATGTAATCATTCATATAAGTAGTAAATTTCAAGTAATACAAGTGACTCTTTTTTTTGTAAGTTAAACATGTAATACAGGATTGGGTGTTTCACGCTTTACAGGATTGAGGACTCGGCAATGACAGATAAAGAAGCATTTAATTAATTGAAATATCTAATCTTAATAAGTTTTCCTCGAAAAAAGATATTATTCACGATTTCCCTCATGTTTTTCACAAACAAAATTGAAGTTCTCTGATTTGGAAAGTTGTTCTGTAGAAATCATTTAAGATATAAAAGCCCAATGTTTGTATCATATAAAAGAACACTGTTCATTATTTAATTACAATTAAATTCCAATTTTCTCATATAAAAAAAACGTTATACTCGTACATATCATAATTCGAAGATATTGACTTTCATAATGAGGTAAGATATAACACAAGAGAATGGTATCATCTGTGGTCAACAGTGTGGGTACGTAATACATGTAAAAAGATAAATCATACAATGATAAAAGTAGGATTTATACCTAACTATTCATACACAAATTCTTCCCAGTAATCAGACCATATATAAACCATGTCGCATTAGGTGCTCGTACGAAAAGATCCCTCACTGCTCAATGGCCCTCAATGCCGAGCATACGACAAAATTTGCAGCTCTCCACCGGCAAGTGGTGTCGTACTTCTCCAGATGAGTGAAAATTCTCGAAAGGAATGTTAAACAACATACAATTAATCAAATACAAATTCTTTTTTTAATTTTATATCGTTGTGCATTCATTAATGTAAGATTTCAACCGAGAGATAATTTCCAAACTACATTTTGAATTGATAATTGTGTTATCATGGTTATAAGAAATTGCAAATGACAAACTGAATTAAGAAAATGCAATCTGAATGATACTTGGTTTCAAAGATCTTAGACTTTTAGAAAATCCAACTCACACAATTTTCCGAAGAAACTGAATATAATATTCTGTACTTTATCTTTTCTATAAACTTCTGCCTATACTTGAGAGCTACAATTAAAAATCGCAGCTTGGGCAATATTGATTTAAAGAAGTTTGCAATTATAGTTGCATTTTTTAAAAGGACAAATTGTAGTGCTTTGAGATAGAGTGCGACCATTCTGACTGTAGACGTTAGTGCAAAATATTTATTACTTTGATTTGTATTGATATTAAATCTAATCATTCTTCTTATCTCCTTTTAACAGTATCAGCTCAAGATGCTGTTTAAAAAGACCTTTCCACACTCTTTCAATTATGATTATGGATCAAGGTTAGATAAGCGTATCTCAACCATTCGGTCATGATTCATTACCGTGTATAAAACTCAATCAGTGGGTTGTGTGAGAATAAGTATTATCCTCAATGAGCTAGAATAAATGGCTCGAAAGATTTTTATAAAGCATGACTCGACATAGAAGTTGTATAAAGAGGATTTAATTTTATGTCTAAGTAATTGTAAATTTTGAAAAGGAACATTTTGTTACACCACATTACTTTAATTTCCTTTTCAGAAGAATTAAAATTGAGTCAGAAGTGCACATCATCCGAGAATTCTTAGATTCTTTTGATATAGAAAACTGGGTCTTTTACAGCAATTATATGTAAGTTTAGAGTTTTCAGATTAAATTCTCTGGATGGTATTTTAGATCCGTATACATGTACAAAGCATTCCTAACACTCTAAAAAAAGTTTTACTTGCTGTTTTTAAAATAAGATATTAGATTATAGTAATTATTAGTAATCCATTTAGTCGGAATAGCAAGTAAATGACTATCATGGTTAGTAATTGTAAACATAGTTAGTAATAAGGATGAATTCATTTACTTATAAAATGATTTACTAAGTATCAATAGAATTACTTAAATTATAGGAATTGTATTACTTAAAGTTAGTAAATGAACTACTCATTTTTGTTAAATTATTATTACTTAATTTAGAGATAATATGCTTTCTAACACACATTACTAAGTAAATGTAATTCTGAAATTACTTAAAATCTAGAATATTATTACTCAAAAGAATACTAAGTAAATGAAATACTTATCATATCTACTAAAATCTTTATTTACTAGAAACACTACAAGGTACTTCTGAATCACAGTTTCTTTATAGAGTTCCCTTGTCTGAATAGTTTAATAGAAGAAATCTACTTATGATGCAAACATTTTTATTTCTTTTGCCAATTTCTTTGTAATTGTTTTATTATATATAACATTAAAACATTTGATTCCAACTTCGAAAGTCTTAAAAATTGAATAAGTTGTATTTTTTAAAAAATGGTTAAACATTTCAAGTACTTAATATCGCATTTTTATTAGTGTGACTTTTTTTTCACATGAAGGAATATTTAGAAGAAAGATAACTCCTCCTCACAGACAATTAGTGATTAGACTACCATATTTCAGTAATTACTGATCTGAATTCTCCTTGATTTAGTAAATAAATTTTTGTTTTAAGTAAATCAATTAAATACAATTCAAACAAGATGTGTTTGTGAAACACCTATGCCCCTGTATGGCCACATTTCAAAGGTTAAACTTTTCTTTCATACAAATTTAAATTATTGGGATTTCTTGATTTCTCCAAGGTCAAAAGGTCAAGGTTATTGGTATCTAATGAAAGGTCTTGTTATAAAAAAAATACATATGTGAATTATGGAAACACTTGCCTCAACCCTTCAGAAGTTATGGTCAAGGTTACCAATTTTGAAATGTAGGTCAAACGCCAAGGTCAAGAACAAAGGGACATATTTGGTGGTACCTAAAGAAAGGTCTTGTGACAAGGATGAACTATGTAAAGTATGAATGCACTAAACCTAATCCTTTTAAAGTTACAGTAAAGGTTTGCTTTTTAAAAGTGGGTCAAACTCAAAAGTCAAGGTCAAAGGGTCAAAGTTCTTGGTATCCTATGAATGGTCTTCTCAAAATGATTACATATATGTAAGTATGAAAGCACTATTCCTTACCGTTCAAACGTTATGGCCAAGGTTAAAGTCTTTTTCACAAGGATGGAAATCTCCAAGGTCAAGGTCAAAATTTCATAGTTGTTGGTATTCAATGAAAGTTCTTTCAACAAAAAAATATATATGTGAAGTATACATGTCCTGGTATTTACTGTTCAAAAGATTTGGGTAAAGAATAAGTTTGGATTTTTTGTGTATAAGTGAGTCAAACTTCAAGGTCAAGGTCAAATTTGGTGATACTCAAAGAAAGGTCTTGTCACAAGGAATACACGTGTGAAATATGAAAGTCATAGCTCCGCGAAATCAAAAGTTATGGGCAAGGTTAAAGTTTCTGCGGATAAACAGACAAACAGAGAGACAGCTAGACAGACAGCTAGACAGACAGACGGACACGACAAAAACTATATACCCCCGAAACTTCGTTTACGGGGGCATTAAAATATTAATTATATAGTAAATAGTGGTAAAATGCAAGTAAAGACCAATTAATGTTATTACTTATATACACAAATTTAAGTAAATATAAATTACTAAGTAAAACTTTTTAGTGTGTAAGTAAAACAATTCTTTAAAATAGAAAAATCAAGTAAAACATTTGAATCTAGTAATTGACATATATTTCAGTAATTGATTTTAAATTTTAAGTAAATGCTTAGTAACTATCTATTACTTATCTTTGTTATTTCAAGTAAAAAATGACTACTAAGTAAAACTTTTTTAAGAGTGAAGAAATAGTTATTTAAGTATTTAAAGTGTTGATATACCGGTGATAAACTACAATGTAAGATTGCAGCTCACATTTTCGCTGTCTCTTAAATTACGTTTTACCGCATTTTAACCTTTTCGCAACAGTGACCTCTTTCGGTTTTCCACCAGAAGAGACCTATCTTGTACAGACTTTGCAACATGTATATATGATGTATCATATGTGGTATATGCGATACACAATAAACCATAATTATGTTCCGCAACCGCAACATTGTTCTTTCAAGTTATTTCGAGGATCTTGTGGTTTTCGGACAACATCGATCGATTAAATGCGATAATCGTTTGGCACAGGGGATGATTATTGCGCAAGAAAGTGTGAAACAAATTAATGTAAGAGAGACGATAATTAAGATAAGACCCTCTAACGAGATTATCCCAGGAGATGCGCGGTGGCGTTTTTAGAGGAGGATTTGGATCTCGTCCATAACGTTGTTTGATTTGGGAGAATTTATTCCCCATCAAAAGGCTGCAAGATAATTATTAAACAAAATCAAATAGATTCCTACTGTTTGCTCTCACCGTTAGCATTCTTTTATTGGGACCTGTGCAAGTTCTATATTTTTCAAGATCGCTAAATGATAGTGGAAATTTATCATAAAAAAACCCGTGTTTAGCTATCCACCTTCTAAAGTGTAGAACTTGTATCTAATACGAATGTTATTTGGAAGTGTAACTACATGTATAAAACCTGCAACATCTATTATGACGTCAGTAGACACAGAGATCATTGGCAATATACTTTATAGATATAATTTGAAGATAACGAGCGCTTCCAAAAAAGAGAGAGAGCAAAGCACCACTTGTTTTTGCCCGAAAACTCATTTCAAATGTATTCATTTTTTAGGAAATGCTTTCAAGGCTACCTGGTTTATAATAATACGTTCAAGAGTTCATAAAGAACAACTTCAAACTGAATTTTCCAAAAAAGAAACTTTCAAAACTTTTTTGTTTCGTAGAACAAAAGAAATTGTTGATAGACATTCAGAAAGGTGGATTCTTAAAGATACAAATCGCGATGATTTTCAAAAAAATTAAAGTTTTTGTATTTGACTTCTTAAATGCATTAATTCTATTCTTTTTATCAGTAGCATTGCAAATCAAGAAGGCAGTTGACCTATGATAAGCGGGAAAAAGAGTTTCTATAAATAGATAGAGACTCAAAATACCCAGTAAAACATCGGGGGGTTCGGTCCAAATCCTCATTATCATGTCATGCCTCCCTATTGGAGGATCTGCTTTTATCATCAGACGAGCTTCTAAGTTCCCCAATTGCTATTTTTCTGCTTATTCCTGGGTTTTTGATAAACGCAGAGGGGAAAGGATCTGACATTTCTAAGTGGGCGGACATTACTGGTCAATATATATATGTTATCCGTTAAATGTTGTACGTGTGCTGTATATCTTTCAGTAAACAGTTCAATAAAATATCTTGCCTATCCAAAATGACACATTCGATATGCTAAGTATAAACACCTTGCAATAGTTTTCCCGTCTTTTTTGTTTCTGAGATTTTTGAATTACATTAAATTACCATGATACTGGTAAACAACGTTTTAATCATTTTACATGTTTTATGTTTATTTTGTTTTGAAAATCTTGCGATAATTTATACGTTGATATAAATTATTGCCAATAAATATAAGGACATTTAAATTTCTTCTAGATTTTCAATTTTATAAAGTTAGTTTCATCTCAGAAGTTTTCTATCAAACAACCGATCTTTTTAGGTCAACTCAGGTGACCTATTGCTATCCGTTTACGTCCGTCGTCTTGTGTCGTGCGTCTTGTGTTAACATTTGAACATTTTCAGCTTCTTCTCTGAAACCACTGAACCAATTTCAACCAAATTTGGTATACAGCATCTATGGGTGAAGGGAAACATAAATTCTGAATTTTATGGTCCCTGCCCCCCTGGGGCCTGTGGGGTGGGGCCAAAACCACAAAAATTATTGCAATCTTTAAAAATCTTCTTTACTCCTGGACATCAAGCAGTCAAACTGTTTGCGTGAATGTAATGACCATTGAGTCCTCTACCAAAATTATGAAATTCATGGCCCTAGGTTCAGGGGTTCTAGTGCTAGTGCTAGTGCGGGGCTATATAGATTATATAGTGAAAATGCATTATTTCTTTGAAAATCTCCTTCTCTGCTCCTGGGTATTGAGTTAACTAACTAAGTATATAGTTATGATGAGCAAGAATGCCTTTTCCAGAATTGTGAATTTTATGGCCCAAGGGTCAGGGGTTCTGGTGTTTGGGCGGGGCTCTATTGATTATATAGTGAAAATGCATTTATTCTTTGAAAATTTTCTTCTCTGCTTCTGGGTATAAAATAAACCAACTAAGTACATAGTTATGATGAGCAAAAATGCCTCTTCCAAATTTGTGAATTCTATGGCCCCAGGGTCAGAGGTTCTGGTGTTAGGGCGGAGCTCTATTGATTATATAGTGAAAATGCATTAATTATTTGAAAATCTTGTTCTCTGCTCCTGGGTATTAAATAAACAGACTAAGCACATATTTATGATTAGCAAGAGTGCCTCTTCCAAAGTTGTGAATTTTACGACCCCAGGGCCAGGGGTTCTGGTGTTAGGGCGGGGCTCTATTGATTATATAATGAAAATGCATTAATTTTTTGAAAATCTTCTCTGCTCCTGGGTATTAAATAAACTAACTAAGCACATAGTTATGATTAGCAAGATTGCCTCTTCCAAAGTTGTTTTTGGATTTTTTTTATGCCCCCCCCTAGGTCGGGGGGAGGGGGTTACATAGTCTGAATATAAATTAATTAATGCTTTAAAATCTGCTCTTTGGTATTAATCAACCGTTTTATGATAAAATTTGCAAAATTTTGAAATATGTGGCCCCAGGATCAGTGGTTCCTTTGGGATGAGGTGCACTGATAAAGTGGAAGTGCATTTTCTCTTTGTTACTCTGATCTACCTCTGGGTATTAAGTAAATAGATTAAGCATGCTAAGTTTATGATTAAGATAAGCAATGGTGCCTCTTACAAAATTGTGAATTTCATGATCTCTGGTTTAAAATACGAACCAAATTTGATTGTTTGAAAGTTGTTACACAATACACAGGTGACCTATAAGGCCCGTGGGTCTCTTGTTTTTTAAGAATTCCCCTCGGTAGCGGTTGCAGAAGATTCCATTATGTTTTATATTTATATAGTTTACTAGGTTGTGATCCTAGAAAATAATAGATAAATTGAACGTTTATTTAACATTACAAAAATCTCTAATAATAATAACATCTTTATCGGAATGCTGCCGCAAGGCTGATTGTAATCATTTGCTCCAAATCAATTGACCGTTTAATTTATTTCTGTGAAATGAGACATTTTATATTTACTCATTATATTTCCATGTTAATTGCAGATAATTTTTTCTTGTCTTCGAAAATACCAATAAGTTAAAAAAACTGGGAAAATATTTGGTTCAAGATTAAAAAAATTTTGATAACCTTGAATAGGATTAACTTATCTATTGCCTAAGCATCACCGACAGACAAATAAACACCAGCACGTGTATGTCTCGCGTGAACTATGAAGATTTCACTAGTTGGTTAACCTTGGTACAAGATTAGAAACATGTTTTGAGACAGTAAATAAGATGGGTTAAAACTTTTTTTTTTACAATTATAATGAAAAAAAATGATGTAGTGAAACTTAAGGAAGGGCAAAATCCCTTGGGTAAATCAAATGAACACAAACCATAAAAAACGAAAATGAAAACAATGTAATCCTTGTCACATCAAAGTTAAAGAAGACCCATTGCCCCTGTTTAACCAAATTATTAAAAGTCCTACAATTTAATTTTCATCCGTTATTTTGAATTTGTTGCTAATTTTGGTTAAACACACAGGAAACCAGGGTCCCAGTTCAGGGACCCATTGTCCGATTGACGCGTTTTTGTCCGAGAAATTTGGAAGTTTATGACCGATTAATGTTTTGAGATAAATGGCAATTGCTTTTGATTAACGTATGTGAATATAATATCTGATTTTTAATCGAAACTATAGCGTGTATACAGTGAGTGGTATTTGTAGCCGAGCATCAGATTTGTAGATATTGTCAATTTTTTTTGTACAGAAAAGGGACAATTTAAAGAAGTTTAACAAAAGGTCCTAGTTATTACATTTGGAGCACGATTTATTTAAAATATATCGAAAAATTTACCAAAAGGTAGAGGCTTATATATTTCTACCTTCGGAATTACGAATCATTCATAGATAATTAATCAAACCACTATACAAAAATGTATTTGACAAAGCTTAAATTAAAGTGCACGCGTATATTTAAGCTTTTTTGAAAATTCTGCAAATGTAATGTATTTTCTGTGTATGTGAAAGTTTTTATTTCATATACTCGACAGAATGCATGGCCATTGAATGTTAGCAATTAGCCCTTATAAGTTGCTGCAATTGATTCCTCTCCGAATCCAATTAAATGTTAATGGCAAGTATGACCTTTCCTTTGCCAAATTATTTCCAGTTCGCCATTAAAACTTTAGGAAATTAAAATACTTCGAACTAGAGTAGAAAAGAAAAATCCGATCATTTCGGAATGGAAGAGGAACAAAAACTATTTCAGCTAAAAAGATTAATGTCACATAAAAGAAGTTAGATTAAATTGCATTTTGCTTCTAATAGGAAAACATTCCATTTGCAAGCAAACTTAGCGATCAATTGACTTCCAAGAAATAATATAATTAAACATAAAATTTCGAAATATCAGTTTTTGTCAAATGTTTGCTAATTGAAATTTTTTTTTGGAGGGACGTAAATCTGTTAGGTACATTTTACATGCACAACATGGAATAACATTATGTTCTTGCTGACACTAGGGCGTTTTCTGCTGTATGATATTAATATCGTTAACGGTTCGTTATACTGATAACGTTACCATACCGCGGCATTAGTTGACCTTTCCATGTCCTGTGCGTTATATTATTAGACGAGTTGGAGCCATGTAAGTGATCCCAGAACAAAGGCAGTCATAACCATCTCTGTGACGCCATAATCATACTAATTATGACTCCTCGAAATCGCCCAGTATCTCTCTAGATTTTGGTTGATTTTGCGATACGATATGATATATTTTTATCATAGCCATTGTTTAAAAAATGTTCTCAACTTTTAAGGGTGCTTGAATGGTAATAATATTTGCATAGTTGTTGCTTCTGTAAATGTAGACTTGTGCATAACATCTTTGAGGAGATTGTCTAAATTGATGAAAATAGACAAATCTTTTACTCATCCTTTTCATTTTCAGTTTTAATTCGTTCACTTGTAGAACTAATTTGCTGTGCATTTAGTAAACGAGGTAGAAGATTTTTGGAAACGATAATGCTTTGCATCTTCTTTCTTCAATAGAAAAAAATACGTCAGATGGTGTTTAACTCTGCAATTTGGAAACTAATCTCAGAGAAGATTTTATGTTGAAAGCAAGCTATCTGTTCGCAATAAAATTAAGATTCAAAGAAAGTGAAGCAAATCTTATCCAGACTGTTATAAAACATGCAGATTTACTAGACACGAAAACAGCAAAAACGTAGAACAGCATTCTTCTACACAACGGCGCCTAGAAACGAGGAAAAACTATGTAAACACGAATGACAATAATTTATTGATTAGCTTAGCAACTGGTTCTAGGGTAAAAGAGGCACCATCTTATTAATTTCTTAATCATATACATTCCTGGAATGGACATCTTTTTTGCAAGAATTAAAGGATACTTGAATAAAGAGCACAGAGTTGATTTTCTGAATTTTGCTCACTTCACCTACATCATGTTGTAAATTTTGAATTTACAAGGTTAACATAAATGCAAAATGTGCAACATAATGCTTGTAAATATCGCATTTAATTATCTCCACCTAGTAAATTTAACATTGCAATATACAGTAATGGTTGGCGTTCTAACGTTTTAGATAATATTGATATCGGTGATACCGTGTTATTTAATATCATGTCATTTCCAATTTGGATTAGAACTGTAAAAGAATTATCCAATATATATCCATTAAAAATTACACACGCCTACTGTCTTTTCAAAAAAAATAAAACATTCCTGTTAATTCTATATAAATAAAGTATAAGTATTGGTATGAGGTAGTTAATGCGACTTTTGCCAAAAACAACTACCATTATCCGAGGATACAACTGGTTGGTCCAGACGTATTGGTCGTGGTTTGGGTTTTAGAATGTCTGCCAAATCTTTAATTTCACCTATAGGTGTCTGCTCTTGTCTGGATTATATTTTTTTTTCTCTATCATAGTAGTATTTATTGTTATTCTCTTTATGTTTAATTGTCGAACACCCTCTCCCCCAGTGTATTGTACCATTCTGGAAGAATATCGATAGATTACAAAAGCTGGAGTCTCATGAAAAAATATCTCTGCTCCCCTGTTATACATATACTGTTATAACATATCATAAAAAAAAAATCAAAAATGTTAATGATGTTTGTCTTTCATTGCAGGTTATGGTCACATCACACCAAACACAGACTTCGGAAAAGTTATGACAATCTTTTATGCGACAATTGGGATACCTTTAGCTTTAATGGTGTTAGCAGAAGTCGGCAAAAAGTTAACCGTGGGTTTAAAGTTTCTGTGGAAATTTGTAAGAAGATACTATTACACTGGATATTGCATAAAAGTACGCCAGACGGGAAGTACATATATGAAGAGCGGGTTTCAACGCGGGAAAACAGCTCTACGGAAGGCATCTGTAAGATCTGTTAGGCGACTTCGAGGTCGTCGGGAGTCCCCTGTAGACAAAGAAAACAACGAAACTTCCGAAACCATTGATATTGAGGCAGGTACTGATGTCATAGGTTCAACAGAACTTCCGCTGGCAGTTTTAGAGGAAGCTGCGCAGATAATGGCGGAATCGTCACTTGAGCAGGTGACACTTCATGGAAATGGCATTCAACAAATTACATTGGTGGTACCCGAAACAGAAGAAACTGAAAGCACTCTCCACGGAAACAACATCCAACATGTTACACTGATGGTTCCAGAAACAGAGGAAACGGAGAGCGCATGCGGGGACTCTGTGACGTCAAAGGAGTCACACGATATGAATGATTTTGAAATTGACGAGAATTTTAACCTGCCCCTTCCTATCGCCTCTGTTATAATGTTAATATATATCTTCTTAGGGACCTGCTTCTACATGATTTTAGAACAGTGGAATTTCATCGATTCCTTTTATTACGTATTCATTTCAATAAGTACCATAGGTTTTGGCGACATTGTACCTGGTCAACCAGAGTATTTCTTGGTGTCTTCAATCTACCTTTTTCTCGGATTGGCGCTTGTATCCATGTGTATAAATGTCGGTGTTGACTATTTAAATGTGACAATAGATAAAGCTAAAGTACAGATGGACAAAGCTAGAGATAAAATGAGTATTGTTGGTAGAAAACACATGAAAATTGCTGGAGAACAATGGGGTAAAGCAAAAGTCCGAGCCAGGACGAAGGCTACGGAAATGAGAACAAAGGCACGAGAAAAGGCCACGGAAGTACACAATATTGCCAAAGACAAGGCAAAAGAAGTGAGAAAAGACATCGTGTTAAACGTGCAAAATGAACTTTCAAGAATGAAGTCATCGAGGAAGAAAAATTCTTTAGATTCGAATGGGAAACCTCCTTCCGAGGAGAATGTTGAGAGAGAAGTGTCTGTGGACAGAACTTTAACTCTCCAGAGAGTCACACATAGACATGATAAAGACAAAATCGTTTTAAATGGATCTCCAAAGCAATATAACCCTTCTGGGCCTGTGACAGAGTTATGAGATGAGTAGAACGTTTTTAAAGTTCATCTTAAGATAAGCAAGGCGTCCTATTGAGCAAAGACAATGAACCACATTTCTAATTGAGAATTCAGGAATACCGATCTAAAATTTGTTAAATGGATCAAATGGACAAATCATGAAGTCTTAAGAACTTCAACGATGAGATGATCTTTCTCATAGCGCTGTTTGGTCGAGGATGAGAGCATGGAAAAAGTTAACAGAAATAATTCCAAGAAAACATGATGTAACAAAATGACTGTATAAGATTACAAATTCATGAAATGTTGACTTGCCAAAGTGTTGGGAACTCCAAGGTTGTGAAACAACCAGACACGAAGCAAATGCTTGTTCAGGAATAAAACAGTATGTCAGAAATAGCTGTATCAGACATGTATTTATATCATTTTATCATTCATGCTTCCTGGAAACATACATGAAACATGGGAGCATCAGGGTACATAGCAAGTTCACTTTGTGTTTCAGTGTGTACAGAAGATAAAACGATGATACAATTGTTTCCTACTTCAAGAACATTTCCATTTCTATTCACGTGTCCCTGAACTTGACAATGCAACTTTTGTATATATCAAACAAGCATGATTGTGTGTGTTCACATTACCCTCCAAACTTACATCAGGAGAGAGATTGAATCCTTAACACCATCATTCATATCATATTAACATTTTTTAACCAGTATGTAGAGTATTCTCTTCCATAATACAAATGTATACCTACATATTCATATTAAACCTTTTTTTAAAATCTCAATTAGAGATACATAATTGTATAAATTATTCTATTTTAAATTGCGAATTTCTGGGAACTATATCCAAAATTCCCACCCAGAAAACTTTATGACTCATATTTCGTTTTGCTAATTAAGCTGTGCTATTTCTCTTCTTAAGTTAAATTTAGATATCATTGCTGTATCTTAAGGACCCAGGGAACCATAACTCTCTTTTTTAACTCGACTGACGCGTCAATTAGATCGAATTCCATCTTCTGCCTTTTGGAAAAAGGAACACCTGTAAATATTTACACGTAGTTTTAGAATCTTCAGGAATGTTGTTAGTTGCTCTGATTAGGGCAATCTTTAACTAGCAATATTTGAAACCTAACTCGCTCTTACGACTTGTGCGAACGAAAGTAATATCATGACATAAATGCATATATGCAACCCCAAAATTTCTAGCAGACCATTTAGTTTTTACGAGAATGATATACAATCTACCCATTATTCTTGTATCATGGTTTTTGTAGTGTATTAAATCATTTTAATTTTCCATACTGTCAACATAAAACTTCAAGATTTTAGTTTAACTTGATAGGAATACAAATTGAACTGATTGCCTTGTTACATGTCAACTGATGTGTTTTTCCTCTACACTTGTAAAAGGTTTTTTTTCACAATAAGGGACTTGATAGTAAATGTGAGATTTGAAAGTCAAATATGTTAGATATACTTGTTTATACAGTCTTTTTCCATTTGTGTATGTACAAAATTGATGTTGATATCATCACAAAAGAAACCACCTCAAACTCCATAGCAACATTTTATTACTTTGGTATTCTTTTTATTTTGTTTTAAATGGTTTTGTTTTTGTCTGCTATTGAAACTGTAGAATATGTTTATCAAATTAAGAATAAACCGCTCAATTTTTTTATGTTTAGGAAATGCTGATTGTTTTTAGCCATATTGTTATTTATTCGTTTTAGTATAAGCCACGTTTAGAAATACATAAATGATCTTGTTAAACAAGTTAAGTGTCGAAAGAAAGTTGTTTGTGTGAAGGCGGTGGAACAGAAGTGGTAATTGCGGAGAGAGAATAAAAACTCACCATTACAAAGGATGATCACCCTACTGAAAAAAAAAAAAGATTGTTTTGGTGACCGATTTCCTTCTACTGGCAATCGTATCCCCGTATTGTTACATTTTTGACAGTATGCTTGTGAGGGCGAGTGTGTGCGTTGTAGTGATTGTGTGATTGAATACCATTGTTATTTTCATGAATGATTGTTATCTGTTTATCATCTCCACCATTCCAGTTAATAAATGTTTTTCTAATTTTACAAATATACTTTGTCTTGTTTCTTTTTTTATTGCTAATACAACTTAAATAATTTTTTAAATATAATTTTGTGGTTTATAAAACATACACAATGCTCTAGGATGACTGACAATTCATGAACAAGGAAAAAAACTTACAAGTTCTCTTAAAAATAAATTTAAAAAAAAGTTTAATATGGATGCTGAAGAATATTCTATCAACTGCCCTTTCATATTGAATTACAACTTATACACATACACATGTAGTCGGATATACCTTTGAGCAGGGAGGGATCTTTATCGTGCCACACCTGCTGTGAACACTCAACTTTATTTATACGGTCTCATCCAACTCATGGCCCCATTTAGTCGCCTTTTACGACAAGCAGGGGGGTACTGAGGACCTATTCTAACCATATGGAGGAAGATGGAGAATAAAACTAGAAATCGGTATCTAGTGCTTTGTAGAAATAGTGTTGGTTTTACTTCCAGTATTGCTCTAGAGTTGCGAGGTTTTGCAGCTCTCCATCGACAAGTGGTAACGTCAGCATATGAGTGAAAAATTCTCGAGAGGGAAATTGAACAACATACAAACTCCGATCCAGTTCGTTGAATTAAAGAAAAGTACACTTATCCATAAATTTTAAAGGTAGTCCCCGAACCAATCTGACTGTTTCATTTCCTACTTTACTTGAATTCTCAACGAAGTGATCGTTGTGTTCAAAGATAAGCAACTCCTCCATCTTTATCCGGAATAACTGGAGTTTAAATAACTTTTACGATTATTTCCTTTCAAGTTTATTTCCCCGAAATTTTCTTTCAATGAAAGCCCTTTTACGAGCAAAGATTACATATTGATATAAAATCCACCAAAGGAAAACAAAAGAGAATTTATAAATGTATAGACATCCCAGAATACATGTGGAGAAAATGAACGACAACCTGATATTTTAAGGTTAAGTAATTTATACCCTTTCCACAGTGTCCTTTTATACAACGATCATTGTTCATATC
>NW_026922176.1:0-19051 GCF_032062105.1 Saccostrea cuccullata | reverse complement strand
ACGAACCGTTACCTTTCGTGTTCTTCGAACACACTGGGGCACTCGGAGGGTTTCCACCGGGAGACGTCTGTAATTTCTGTTTTGGATTAGCAGTACTGTCCTGACTTGGGGAAGACGAGCCAGCCGGTGCCGGCGGAGTAACTATTACATGTTCAGATACAGTGTTCGCGTAAGACTTTTGCGGTGCTAATGAATTGGCTTGTTTTTGAAAGTTAAGACTAACTTTCGCTAACCGCTCGATCTCTGTGTTTGTCTTTGATAGAATAGTCTGAAAGTCATTTTGTTCTGCTTCAATGCGTCTGAGGTTATCCGTCGTTAACTTATGATAGAAGTCATATTTCGTGAAGTTAGTGTCTGTTTCTGTTTTCAGGCATTCAACTTCAGATCGGAGCTGTTCATTTTCTGTACGCAGTGTCCTAAGGTCAGAATGCAGCGATTCTAAAGCTTTATTCTTTGAACAAAGGGTTTCCTCTAGTTCGGACATTCGTTGAGTTAGTGATTGTACAAGAACTCTAAGCTCTACCAAATTAACTTTAGAAACATCGGTAATACATGATGAGCTTTTATTTCTGTCAAACACATTGTCAATACCAGATTTGTCACCATGAATGAACATATGTAGAGTGAAACAATCCCTAGCATATTTTCAATACTTGGACTACTCTTAGTGGACTTTCTGTTTATTAGCTTTCCAGGTGGACAGTCTGGTTGATCTTTGGCCCGTGAGCTTAGTATATAACGGTACCATCAAACCATACTCTCGTTGTGTGAACACAGATCCAGTAACTTACCGATGTATAAATCTTTCGGCATATTTTGGAGCACTTTATCTAAATTTGCCACATCAGTTTGGTTAAGAACCTTATCATTGTCAATGCTTGAAGGAATCTGTGGACTTTGCATGGAGTTATGTATTGCATGAGTATAAGTCATGTCACAATGATCGTTGTAATGACTGTTGTAATTACTACTCACGGTATACCCGCGTCTGGAGAAGTAAACAACCTCGCAAAGTCGTTATTTTCCATAGAGTTCTCACATTGTACAATATCAGTAAGGAATCTGGGAGTAGAAATACCCTCTACATCACCACTTTTGTCACCATTGTCAAGCTGTATCGGCAATATGCCGGAAACATTAGCACTGTGAAAAACACGTCCACTACTGGTCGCCGCCATCTTTTTGACTTCCATTTTGACATCATTAATAAGTTTTTGTTGTATTAAATCACTTTCTAATATTGTAAATAATCATTAACTACATAATTCGAATTTGTGTTAACATTTGTTCTTGTATTAAGATGAGGAAAATTTAGAAAATGCAGGCAGGTTATCAATCATCCTCAGCATGGGGGAATAGAAAATTTAAAAAATAACATTATCTCTGTTTTTGGATTCGGCTTTCAAATTCTTTTAAAAACATTTTTTTCAATTTTTTAATGGTTTTATTTAACAAACCTCTGAGTTTTCAAGTCGGTCCAACAGATGTGACGGAAGCTGTCGAGGATCAAGAGAAAGAGCAGCAGACGACAAATTGATCGCCTGAGACAGCATCTGTAGGTCATCCTCTCCAGGGAACAAGCTTCGAGCCAAGGCAAAGTCTTCCAAGAGGTCTCTGTGTGTATAAAGTTTTTTTTATATAAGATTACTTATATAATCAGTTTAATTAAGAATATTTTTGTCAATATCTGTATAAAATACACAATACTTATAGTTATACATGAAAGCGTGATAAAACTATTTAAACCCAGCTAGGTTTGACTTTTTTTTTTTATTTTAATTTTTTGTTAAATATCACACCGAATAAAAATATTGTGATATGGGAAAAATTCCATTTGTTTAAATCTAATAAACTTTCATTCGATATATTGTTTTTATTATCTTTTAATTCGAGTTTCTTGTTTGTTCAAGTATTTCTCTGCTTTCTGAATATTGGCTTGTTTCTATGTTTACATTGTATTTTTGTTAGTCGTTTTTAAATTGTTGGTTGTCAATGGTTTTCTCTTTTTTATTGATTTGGTCAATTTAATACTATGTCAAATTTAATCAAATAAGTTCTTACTCAGTTGGAAGGCACAGTAATTTGTGAATGAGGAAATCAAAGTTCAGAAGACAATATTTCTTGAGATCCTCTAGGTTTTTCGATTTGGCCAGATGATAAGGAAGGCTTTTCATTTTCCTCTCGTTGATTTGATTTCCAAGTTGAATTGGCTGACTTGCAACATATCGAATTTCCTCTGCTTTTCCATTTTTATCCGTAAATGGTTTCGGAGTGTCTGTAAAAGAAAAGAAAACCCTTTCAAATTCGATCATTGATTGTTAATTTTCTTTGAAAAATGACACACAATTTAACCATATTATCTTTAAAAAATCGATAGAGAGAACGCTTAAAGTATGTTTTGCGTTTGTATTCTTCACCTAGAAAACATTTTTTCAATAGAATATCGTATAAGTCTCAAAAATGATTTAACTTGGGTGTTCCTGTCAACATCTGTTGCATGTAACACTTACTTTCTGCCCATCTCCCTAAGAAATAATCCGCCAGACCAGTGTGGAGCTGATGTTGTGTTGACTCATCTTTGGTGTATCTATCTTCCGCTGCCTCCCAAAACTGACGATGATACCAACTTAAAATCTGGATCCCTGAATCTCCTCGATTTACTACAATATTTTAAGCGAGCTTTAAATAAATAATGTATTTATGTAAACACAGGATAAACGGTGAAACTGCAATTAGAGCAAAGGAATTAAGGAAGTATTTTTAACAATTGATATTTAGAGAGTAGTTAACATACCAAGATAGCGACGCAGATCATATCGAAGGCGTACTATCAATAGTGGTGGAAGCCTTCGAATTGGAGGAGTCCAAAATTGATAAACGTCATTTAACACGTCATCATCACAGGACAAGATGTCTTCAAGTTCAAATTCTGACACACCGTGCTTTGCTAAGACATAATAATAGTTTAAAAAGAGACAGGTATTCACATAAAAAGGTTTTCGGGATAGTATTGATCTCGTTAGCAATTAAGACCTATCACTGGGTTGTATTGTAGATCGTGAGTTATGCCCACTTCACACATTTGATTGCTAATATGTTGTTAAGAGAGTCTTTGAGACCATCATAATCAACAATCTGAAGGAATTCTTCCCCTTATTGTAAGCCCTAAAAATAACATTAATTCTACAAGACGTATACTTCTGTTGACTACAAATCGGCATTTAGCTAGATGAACATTTTTTTAATTAACAATACTTAGTACCCAATGATATCGACGTTGACGTTATATACATACACCACAGAACTCCAAAACAGATTCCACAGCCTTTCACATCTGCTTCGTATTATGATATTTTGTAGAGATAGACATCACTAGTAAACTGACAGATACACTAAACAATTAAAGTAATGATGGTAATTATAGTTATCAAATTCCCGCAATGATGTTGAAAAAAAAAAATGATCGCTTGTATATGGAGTTTATGTCTTCCAGTGTATATCCCAAATACGAACTATGCTGAAAACAACCGTGACAGGCAAATAAGTTGATGATAAACCAATATTTATAAACTTTCTCTTTTAATTTAAGTAATTTTATTGCAATTTCTACGGTCGTTACAATGACTTTGTCTGAAAATACAGACGGCCTAAAATAATATTTCACCTGCATTGTCTCCGAACATTTTCCATTTATTCAATGCGTTGAAGACGCACAAGGTGGGTATGAATGGTGTTTAGGGAAATTACTACTATCAGATACTTAATAGTATTTTAATTTTTCAGATCTCTGTGTTGTTCTTACACATATTTTTGGTTTAAATAGACTTTAAAGATGGAAGTCTTTTCTTAATTTTACTTAACTTCAGAAAGTCTTTGACCAACAGAACATGTGAAAACAAATTATAGTTTAATTTAAATTTAATTTTAGACATATTGCTTTTAAAATATACATGCGAGCATACCTGCTGTGATATATCCAAGTGTCCTTGACACAAATACATAGCCATGTTTGGTTTCCATCTTTTCAAATAACTTATCTATGCACCCTCGAATAGTATCTTGCAGACGACACTCTTCAATAGGTCGAAATGATGTCCATTCAATTGCCTCTCGGAAAGAAAGTTTGATAAAAAGAGGAAGCGGACATTTGTCAAACATTTCCAAAACATATGTGCGTTGTGCATCATTCAGTGTCCTGTTATTTGTCTGGAAGAAATGGTCCAGGATATCCTTTCGGTCTGATACCGTCAGCAAAGGGACGCGAAGAAAATGTTGTTCAGAAGAAATGGTCTGAAATAAAATTATCCTCAAATCAGTTTTACTCTTTGTTTTTCGGGTTGGTGTTCTTTCAAAACTTCAGTGTACATGTGTATACAAAATTATGAAACAATATTAATGAGGTAGCTTCCTGTACACTGTATGAAGATTTTACCTTTTGCAAACGTATTCCAAAGATTAAACTGTTTATAAAATAAAAACATTTTAAAAAGAACTGCTGCTTTGATGTTTTAGTTTTACAGATTTAAACAAGGGCATCTTTAAGGTACATTTTTTTTTCTTTTCTAGGTTATTAAAATACATGTATGATCATGTCTATCTTTCTCCCTGTTCTCCCTGACTTTTATACACTGCACGACATAAGAAAAAGGCTAAATTAAGCTTTTCAAATCCCTACTTCACAATTAATATTAAAATGAAGTGTTTAACACTGCCTTGTTTTACCTTGATGTCTGGGAACACTCCAAACTCTGGTTGATCAAGAGTGGAGACGATGATTTTTGTACCATTTGTCAGACGCTTCGGTAGCCAGGAACTGACCACGCGTCCATTGTGTGCTGATTCTAGCTGATCAATGGAGTCAATGAACAGAACGACCTTCTTCTTTTTCAAAAAAAAGAATGCCATACAGGTCCGAAATTGCTTGATGAGAACTTGTATATCCTTCAAGAGAAATAAAAATTTGGAGTTCCCGAGTTATGTCAGATAAATTTAGACATGATCACAACCTTTTAAAACTTTTAATCTATAAATACATTATATTGTACAGTGTGTTTGTTTTAAAAACATGAAAATGGAATATCATTTTAGAAGAAAATCATTTTAAACATATTTTTGTATTAAAGTTTACTGTTGAAAAAAGAATATACAAATAGAATGCAGTGTGTATATTTTGGCTGAATTTCATAAAATCCCATAAACCAAACATAGTTATCCAAAAAATCTTTTTCAATTACAATCTACATCAATATACTTTTAAAATCAGTATTATTAAAAAGATTGAACTAAAGATTAATTAACTTTCATTAACTTTGTCCGTTTATTTCAGCCAATAATGACAAACATATAATCATATTATAATAGATGATATACCTGAGACTTAACTTGTGGTAATCTGAAGAATCGGTACACCTGAGATATTATTGACTGAAGAAGAGTGAGAAGATTGGAACTCTCCTGGGTGGAACCTAGAAACCTACATTGAAATAATCAATCGATGAAATAAACCTTCATTAAAATCACAGTTTTAGTGATATTAAATCCGAAATCAATTTTAAATTTTGATCTTTCATTTTAATTGAATTTTTCTAAAAGTTTCGAATCTTCAATCTTCAATTCAGTATGCAAACTTAATCAAAACTGATTGGGAAAGGAATCAAAACAAGCTAATTTTGTCTTTTTTGAAAAATTGATAAATGTACAAGAAAAATTTGTATTCATTGTAAGAAAGAATCGTTAACACGTTGATCATATGAGATAACATTAAAAATAAGAAACTGATACAAATTGCTTAAACTGTACAGATTTTTTTCAGTCTTACCTCATGGCCACTATGCCTTGACCATGTATCCAACTGAATGCCTCTTTGGCCGCTAATGCCATGATAGATGTTTTCCCACATCCAGATTCGCCGTGAACGACAAGTACTTCCTTGCTGTCTCCAAGCACATAGTCTTTGATTTTCTGAGAAAATATAAAAGAGAATGTAACAACTTCAATTGTATACTTCTTTCTTGGTAATTTGTTAAACAGTTTTTGCAGGGAATATATACTGAACAAAAAAGAAATGTACAGTAGTGCGCTAAATTTGTTGTCAATTTAGTATTTGGTTATTATAACAACGTACACATGTTTGACAATATTCTTTCTTTAAAAAGTCAGTTTAATAAACACATCGGCTTTGAACCATTTTTTTTTTATCTTTCATTGGGTTTGAATCGGATTTTACAAGTCAGTACCGTGTATGACTACCGCTTGCATTCAATTTTGCAACTGTACACATCTGCGACGCTTAGAGGATACATATTGTGGAATTATGTGACCATTCTTCTAGCTACATCTTCTAGTGTGCTGTCGCCTGTTGCAAGAGACTCTTACTGGCGTCTGCGCATTCTTGTTCCCCTGCCTAACTTATCCCGAGCATGTTCATTTGGCAAGATACTAGTATCCGGAGATTATCTCTAAGGTGTTATATTTTTTTAGGAAACTTGTTGTTTTTGGGTTGTATTTCTGCTGCGTTGTACTCCTTGAATGTTGAAAGTTAAACTAGGACGGCTATATATTGTGCGTAGATATAACAGTACATGTAAAACTGAAGAGATAATTTCATCGCTGTATCTTTGAGCTGTCAGTGTAGGTATTCCTCCTACCTAAAACATTTCGAGCAATATCTCCTGGATTTAAAATATCTGTTTCGAAGATGAAGCAATAGATTTTGACTTTTCATCCTAGGGGTGGTTACTCTCGGTCTTCCATTGCGAGATCGGTCATCAGGAGATCCAGCTGTGGTCTGAAAATGTCTCCGTAGAAGACCAATACAATAGACTTCTTAGTTTTTCTGACTGTCTCTTCTAAATGTAGAGCGTTTTGAGCCTGCTTTAAGAGCATCCCTATGGAACATTTCCCTTTATCTTTAGACAAACGGGACGCAGAAATTTAACCAAATTTTATATTTTCTTTCAGGCCTAAAGACAAGGATTTTCTATGCCAAGAACTCCATGGAACACGTGTTCAGACTAGGTGTGCCGTATTCCCGAATGTCTACCAATATGCAATTCCAGAGATAAAACAAATGATGAAGGATTCCGTATTTATAAGATGAGTCTCAACGATGACAACAGTTAATATAAATCATCAAACAGACATATTAAAATGATCGAGTCGGATATGGACGAAGTGGCCCAGGACTCAAAGTCCTGACGAGTCGGACGTGGCCGAGACCGGCCCTCATTTATTCCAGACTAAAGATTGAAATTATACATGGCTATTCATATAAGAATGTACATAATGAGTAAATATATGACAGGTGTTGGCATGAATTTTAATGAGTGAAAGATTCACATGTATGGACTAATTAAATAAACTCAATTACTCTTTGATGTTTGGACATGAATAAAGATAATAACACAATGTTGTTACAAGAGATTAGCCTGAAACATAGCAGTCTGTCTTTCTGTAAGAATAACATATCAAGAGTCCAAAAAGTGTCACTGGTCAATAAAACAATTAGATTCATGAAATATATCTTGAGAAATAACATATGACTGTCTTGATACAAATTAGAAATTATAAAAAGTTCAGTACAAAATAAAGTTGGTTCTTTTTTTGGAACAGTGAATTTTTTCACTGTGATAATATTCTCAGCGAACGGTTTCTACTATTGTGTAAATGCCTACAAAATGATGCTAAAAAAGTCAGATGTACAACGTATTTTTGTGAAATGTTTGAAATTTCAATATTTTTCAAAGATTCGTGAAATAAGTTATGATAGTTTATGTTGGAAATTAGGAACTTTTCTCATAAAATTCTAAACATTGAGCTTTTAGATAAAACCGTTTAACCAATCAAATGACGTGTTACAACTAGAATTAAATTATTTAAGTCTATCAACAAATCACAGATATTGTTGAGATATTATACAGTTATTTAAATTAATAGTTTTCATCGCTAAACATATATCATTTTAACATATATTACTCAAATAAATAACAAGTCTCTTGATTTATGAAAAATGTGTTGTACATGAAATAAGTATGAAAACAACACACTGATTAAGAGATTTTGATGAGTTAATAGTGTGTTTTCATTTTTATTTTTAAAAAAATGGTCCAGTAGAGTCACTTCAAAACCTATCATTTTCAGAAGAAACAGTATACAACAATTTCTTTTCTGACATATTTAAAGAACTAACTTGAATGGACAGAAAAGAGTAATTTGGGGGGAGAAGGGTTATTTCTTTCATATTTTTAAAAAGTTTTTAAGAGTGTATTTTTTTTTCTTCAAATGAAACAGTACTTATTAGGGACATTCAATAAATAATGTCATCAGCTCGATGACATACAACATAGAAATCATATGCCATTAAGCTTGAATTTCTCTAATTATTGAATCTTTAATGAGTTAAAAGCAGTTTATTAGCCCACTTTTCATCTCATAGTTCCATTGTGAGAAGCTGGAAAAAAGGGCTAATCGAGACACTGCATTTAAAATGAATAGTAAAGAATCAGTAAACTAGAGTGAAATTAAACGCAACATTAAAGCTGCTGTTAAACTTGTTAAGAATTCCTCAGATATATTAATTGAAATATGTGAAATTTACAGCAACTAATGTCTGTTTTATACACATATGAGTTCTGAGGACAAAAAGAATGTTAATAATTTGTCACACCAACAATAGTGGCCAGCACTTTCAACCTTTGACTTGTTTCATTTCCCAAACTTGAAAAAACACCTTTCAGAAAGAAAAAACAAGTACGGAAAATCATAGGATCTGCCATATCCAAGTATATGAAGGGTCATATTCAAAAATGTGTTCTTAAAACAATAAGAAATTGAATAAAAATTTTACGGACATGTGTTTTGATTAAAAGAGAATATTTTAGTTTAATCATGAAGACTAATTCATAGAAGTGTTTTTGTTTTCTTTCAGAGCACCGATGACATTATTTATTGAACGTCCCTCGTATAAACATTTTGCATTTTTATGCACTTTTGCATTCAATCAGATATTAAGAAATTTCAAATGAAATGCATATACAATATAATAATATAAGTGAAAAAATGTTACTGCAATTTGCATTATTTCGAAAGAATTGTCATGTTTTAAATCAAGTTTTAAATTATATATTTGAAAAGATTTAAATAGAGCTGTATCCTGAATATTTGTTCATGATGCAAATGAACAACTAGGGTATTTCCCTTCTTGTAGACGATTTTCCATTTAATTTTTAATTTGTTTTCCTTTCCTTTTTTAATTAATTTTTAACAAATTGGTTTGATAAATAATAATTTTTTTTTCAATTGAAAATTGCAATATTGATAACAAATTTTATATCTATGAATTTACAATGTAAATGCAATATATATCCATATGCATCTTTTCAGATAAATAAATATCAGGTATAATTTACTTTACTAAGTGAGAAATTGTTATGAAGTTGTTAACATGTAATTAGAACTCCTTTGAACTTTTACCTTTACAAATTCCTCACGACCCCTGATTCCTGCAGACTTTTCTTCCACCAATGCAGCATGTCTCATAAATTCCTCATGCTCTGGATTCAGGTACAATTTCTTGTTGCTCTCTCTTTCGTTGATTGCTTCGTCGATTGAAATTATCATTTGAGTCTGAAAGTCCTCAGTTATCTGTTCTAAATATTCAGCATGTTCCTTGTTGTTTGGATCAATCCCTTAACATATGAAAGCATTTTCAGAATAAAAAATCATAACATAAAATAAACAGGCAAAATTTAAGATTGCCTCAATATCAATTCTTTAAAATGCAATTAAAATCGTTGTGGGAAATAATAGATAATAAAATGAGTACAGAAATTTCAAATAAACTCAAAAATTGACAATGTACGTCGTCTAAATTTCGAATTGGCGAGTTGAAGACCACAGCAAGTGTTTTCTTCTTTTCACAAATAAAATATTGTACAAATTCTGCTTCAATTGAATACAGAAATAAATATAGTTCCTAGCTTAATTCTACTTGAATAGTATTTAATCGCGGTTTTTTCATTGAATATAGATCAATTTGCATTGTAGAATTCAGAGTTAATGTCAGAACTTAAAAATGATGCAGAATTTTATAAATAAAGGACAGAAACCTTTAGAAAATGTATTATCTAGCGGGATGCTATAAACTCTAAAGTAAAAATAAATTAAAGATGCACCTTTTGCGTCCAGTCAGGATAGTAAGTGTAAAGTGTAATCTAGTTTATAAAAAATTGTGTACTCCAATCGTTTATTGTTTAAACTTAGTAGTTAACATAGAAATGTACCTTTCTCTGTCCAGTTCAGCTCGTACGTGTAAATGTTATCTGGATTTATCTTCTCCTCCATTCGTTTTTGTAGGGCTTTGTTCTTTTCTCTGGCTGTTTTCCATACATCATCGTCTCCCAAGCATTCTGTTTTGAAGAAAATAAATTAATTCAATCAAAGAGATGGACGAACAAGCGAAAGTCCTATAGTAGTGCAAACATGAAGGTGTGCAAGATGTGTTTGTTAAACACTGATATTCACGTATGTGGTGGCGTATGGCAAAATCTGTTGCAAGGTTAAAGAATCAAAGCTCTCTCCCATCCTCTATTAAATCACAAGATAGTAGAATATTGGTGCATCCAATTGATAAAGCTGAATAACTGAATAATTTTTTCGCTAATATATCTCACATATTGAAAATGAGACAGATTTGCCTGAACATGGAGCTGGACCTCCAGACTACTTCTGTGATTTTAAAATAAATGATCAAGATGTTCTTGATCAGTTACACATGCATACTTGATCCCTCTAAACCCTGTGGACCAGATGGAATTCCTCCCAGAATATTAAAGGAAACCCGTTATTCCATATATAAACCTCTATGTAGATTATTTAACCTATCACTTACAAATTACAAAGTTCTTCCATACATATGGAAACAAGCACATATTACACCTATTTTGAATATTAAAGGCTGTCCCCAACAACCTAATAATTACAGACCAATATCATTGACTTGTTCTATATGTAAACTAGTGGAAACATACTTTTTAAATATATGTTTAATCATATAAAGGAACATGACTTATTGAGTAAATACCAATCTGGGTTCCATCCTCTGGATTCTACTGTTAACCAATTAGTTGAAATATATGATAAAATTATGTCGAACCTTGACAGAGGCAGAGATATACGCTTTATATTTTGTGACATTTCCAAAGCTTTTTACAAGGTATGGCATAAGAAAATGATTTTCAAACTTATAAACTTTGGTTTAAGAGGTAACATACTGGGTTGCATTGAAGACTATCTTACTGAAAGACAACAAAGAGTACACTTAGAAGTCTTGTCATCAGCATATAAAACATCAGATACCGGGGTACCTCAGGGGTCTGCACTGGGTTCCTTCTTGTTTTTGGTATATATAAATGATATAGCTAAAGATATATCTTGTAATATTCGACTGTTTGCAGATGATACTTCTTTGTTTGCTATTATAGACAATGATATTAATGCTCCAACAATGTCCCTTATTCAAGATCTTGAAAAGATAAGAAATTGGTCCAAAACTTCGGCTGTAGATTTTAATAGTGAAAAAAACTGTTAATGTTTTACTAGAAAACACATACGTTATCCTAATATTCAGTTTTGATATGGAGGTGATTATATAAAACAATTAAATACTCATGTTCATTTAGGATTACAATTTCAAGCAGATGGTTCTTGGAATAATCATATATTGAATGTATATGAAAAGGCATGTAAAAGATTGGATATAATTATGTTACTGAAACATAGTATTGATAGAAATTCACTAATAAAAATTTATTTTGCCTTTAGAAGACCAATTTTAGAATATACTGATGTTGTATGGGATAATTGTACCCAAAGTAGTTCAGAATTGCTTGAAAAAATTCAGATAGAAGCTGCCAGAATTATTACTGGGCTTAGAGTAAATTCATCCAGAACTTGTTTTTATGGTGAACTAGGGTGGGAACCATTATATCGTAGAAGAGAAAAACACAAACTCTAACTTGAAGTATAAAATAATTAATGGTTCTGCACTTGATTATTTGTATGATTTGATTCAACCTTGTTTTCCTGTTCAACATGCATACAACCTAAGGTCAAGATGTAATAACTTATGTATACCAGTTTATAATTAAAACGGTGTTGTACTATAATAGTTTTATTCCCTCAACCATAAAACTTTGGAACATTCTTAGTGAAGGTGTAAAATAACTCTCTTTCATTACCTATCTTTAATGCAAGCTTAAGAATTGGGGAGCTACTAATAAATCTTGTAGGTACTTTAACTTTGGTAATAGAAAAGAAAATATCTTGCATTGTCAGATGCGAAACAATGCTTGTAATCTTAATGCACATTTAAAACATCATTATCAGATATTCAATCATGTCAAAAGTGTGAATTACATACTGAAGATACTGAACATTATTTTATCAACTGCCCATCGTATAATGTTGAAAGAAACTTATTGGTAAAAAAATTAAATGATATTGATGTTGTTTTTGAACTAGACACTCTGCTAAGAGGAAAATGTCAATACATTTATCAAACAAATTGTAAAATATTTTCAGATGTACAAGAATTTATTAAATCTTCCAAGAGACTAAATTAGAGACACTGTTATATTCTATATTCTATTAAATGCATAATTTTTTCCAAACATTTGTATTATTTTTAAGCTGGAATAGTATGTAATTAATATGTTGTCATCTTTTCTGAAACCTTATATTGATAAATAATACTTGATTGTGAATCTTTATTTTTCATTATAATCTTATTGATTATCATGTACATGTATTATTACTTACTATAATTGTATCTTGACTTATTATACAAGGAGAGAGTGTACATAGGCACTGCCTGTTGTCCAATCCTTATTTAATTATTCAATAAAATATGTTTAAAGTATATTCACGTATGACAGTTAATGTTGAAAGGCTTTATGTTACTGGTGTATATATATATATATATATATATATATATATATATATATATATATATATATATATATATATATATATATATATATATAGAAAGCACAGAGAAATTCACTTTTACAAGGATACTCACTTCCGCCCCAGCCCGGGGTTGAACTCTCGACCTTCGGAATCTGTCTCCTAGCAGTGCAGAACAGCTAGGAGACAGATTCCGTAGGTCGAGAGTTCAACCCCGGGCTGGGGCGGAAGTGAGTATCCTTTCTCTGTGCTTTCTATATTAATATTCCTTCACTTAGGGCAGTTATATTAGTTTAAGAGTTGTTGTAATTTGTGCTTTATATATATATATATATATATATATATATATATATATATATATATATATATATATATATATATATATATATATATATATATATATATAGTTATGTCGGTTGTTTGAGAGTTGGTGACGCAAATTAACTGTAGAGTTAACACTAAATTGAGAGAATAATCTTGTTTAGTATGATCAGGAATTGGGTCTAGTTTACGTTCATTCTGGTGAAGTCATTCAATTTGTTAATACCATTAGGGCGGAATGATTTCAATCTGTGCATTCAGAACTTTTCTTTGCTTTTTCTCTGAGCATCTGTCCATCTTTGGTTATGGTCAATCACCACTACTGTCATGTCCTCCCATTTGTGACCCTCAAGGTTGAAATGTTCCCCAACGGGTTCATTGAGTTTTTTGGTCCTAATGGTCGAACGGTGGTTATTGACTCTCCTGCGGAGATCTCCTGTTTCACCAATATACTGTTTGGAGCAAACTTTGCAACTGATGAGATAAATGCAGTTGTCAGTATGACAGGACAAATTCCCTAGTATTTTGTAGCTGCGGCCTGTAACAGGGCTGTTAAAACTGTCTGTGCCAGTGCTGTGCTTACAAAGAAGACATCTCCTGTCAGAGCAAGTTTTAAAGCCCCCGTTAGGTAATGGGTTGTCCAGTCTGGTTCTTACTACCATGTCCTTTAGGTTCCTTGGGCGTCTGTATGCAGCCAATGGGGGTTCCTTAAAGACCCCTGCCATTCGTTTGTTTGAATGGAGAATTGGTAGGTTCTTTTGAAGGATACAGCTAAGGTTCTTAAGGACGGGATGGTATGTGGTTACCAGAGGGACCCTGTCGCTATTGTCTTTTTCCTTGTAGCGTAATAGGTTTTGCCTGTCACGTTCCGCCATCTCATCAATAGCTGTTTGTACGGTGCGGGCATTGTAGCCTCTTTCGCATAAGTGGGACTTAAGAAGACCACTTTGCTCCTGATATAAGGCAGGGGACGAACAGATGTGTCGAATTCTGGTTGCTAGTCCCTTAGGCACTCCCTTAAAAGTGTGCGGGGGATGACAGCTAGTGGGCATAAGATATAGGTGGGAGTCTGTGGGTTTGGTGTGGAGACTTAATTCGATTTCACCATCAATCAGGGTAGATGTAGTATTTAGCTAGGAATACGTTTTTCGAATTAGATATGTCTACTGTAAATTTGATCGACTGATGAAAGGTGTTGGCAAACGTAATGAATGCCTCGAGGCTCTCGCGACATTCCACCCACTTCATCTCTATATCGTCAATGAAACGCAACCAGCTATGGGGCCTAAATGGTGCTTGAAGTAACAAGTTCTGTTGCGTTCCAGTCTGCCCATGAAGACATTGGCATAAGACGGTGCCATTTTCGTTCCCATAGCAGACATATATGAATAATATGACATTATTTTGTTCAATATACAACTACAGTTTTCGTAAGAACAGCCGACAAACATGCGCTGACTATGTATTCAGACGATGAAAAATGCGTGACCCTGATTATCTATTGATATTCAAGAAATCTTCAGGCACCATGCCTTTAATATTTATTTAGTTTACCTCGAAAAGACCATTTTAAATTCACATCCGTACCATAAATACACAGTTAAGATATCGGGGGTGTATATGATGAAAAAACAAGATGTGTTTGTAAAACACCGATGCCCCCGTATGGCAACATAGCAGATATTAGGCTTTTCTTAAATGCAAATTTAATTAATTGGTACCAAAATTAGGGTATTCTCACTGGAAAACAATTGAGAAATTTGAAAGTAAGGTAATGTTAAAGTTCTTTGATAAGTACAAAAATCTCCAAGGTCAAGGTCAAAAAGTCAATGTAATTAGTATCAAATGAAAGGTCTTGCCACATAAAATACTTAGGTAGAGCATGAAAGCTCTAGCCCTTACCGTTCAGAAGTTATGGTCAACGTTCAATTTCTTAAAAAGTAGGTCAAACTCCAAGGTCAAGGTCAAAGGGTCAAAGTTATTGTTATTAAATAAAAGGTCTTGTCATAAGGATCAAATATGTAAAGCCCTAACTCTTTAAAAGTAATGGTCAAGGTTGACTTTTTTAAAGTAGGTCAATCTCAAAGGTCAAGGTCAAAGTTCTTGGTATCCAATAAAGGGTTTACTCACAAGGATTAAATATATGAAGTATAGAGCCCTATCCCTTACCATTCAAAAGTTATGGCCAAGGTTAAAGTTTTTTCACAAGTACGGAAATCTACAAGGTCAAGGTCAAAGGGTCAAGGTTGTTGGTATCCTGTGAAAGGTCTTTAAACAAACATTACATATGTGAAGTATAAATGTCCTGATGTCTACTGTTCAAAAGATATGGCCAAAGTAAAATTTTAAAATTTTCATGTAAAAGTATGTCAAACTCCAAGGTCAAGGTCAAAAGGTCAAATTTGGTGGTACTCAAAGAAAGGTCTTGTCACAAGGAATACACATATGAAATATGAAAGTCATAGCTCCGCTAAATCAGAAGTTATGGGCAAGGTTAAAGTTTTGCAGACAAACAGACAAACAGAGAGACAGAGAGAGACATACAGACAGAGAGACAAACAGACAGACAGACGGACTCGACAAAAACTATATAGCTCCGAAACTTCGTTTACGGGGGCATAAAAATTACCACTTTTTGGAACTTAAATTTCGGCTTTTTTCTGGCCAGTTATAAGTCCACCCATTCTTTACAAGGCTTTATTTTCTTTATCTTAAATAACACACCTCCAATTTTTTGAAGGTTAACTCGTTTTACAGGATTAGTTTTGTTGAATTGTGTTGCTGCGTTTATGAGTTTCAGCCACATACATTATAGAGGAAATAATAGCAAATGTGACAAAAGTATGACTTGCTGGTTTCCATGGAAACAGCAGTATCCCGTCAGTTTGCATATACCAGTGTACTTGACTAGTAGCATGTATTAATTTACCAAAGTTTTATTAAAATCGGTGACTATGGCTTTCCATCAAATTTTGGTGCTTATAAAGAATGGCTCTTAAAGAAGTTAACTGTAATTTATTTGTGCAATTTTTCTCAAATTTTATTGGAGCTGGTTATCATTGACTATCATTTACTTTGAGGGACGGATAAGAGTCATACATGTATATGCATACATTTTACTTACCAATATATCTAGATAGTGTATAACTGGGTTCTTGTTTCTCAATATCCCGGAATTTTTTTCTAAACCAGTAGCACTTTTTATTGTTGTCCTTTTCCTTTAACCCAGATTCTGTCTCCATTTCTGTCACTAAGAATAACATAAAAAGAATGAAAAATAGCTTTGAAATAGATGAACTGTAAAATTTACTTCTTGTAGATTATGATGTATTCTAATTGAATATTAACAAGGATTAATAATGCAAATTTTTAATATATAAAAATGTTACAATTTTGGTGTATTTCCCACAACAGTTGAGTGATTTAAATGAGAATAGAAAAACCGGGCATTTTAATTTTAATTTTTACTCATCAACAATTACAAATTGTAATGAAGAAGACCGATAAGATACAAACCTGACACTTTATACTTTGCTGCCTCTTTGTCGTCGAGGCCTAGCGTGGCTCCGCGGACAATGATTTCCATGAGCTTTTCGCTCTCGGTCCAGAATTGGGATTTCGCAGACTTCTGTTTCTCAAAGTCTTTTGACAGGAAATCTGGGATATTTCTGCTGATGGGTTTTAATACAAAAACTTCTGGAACAGCGTTTTTGTCCTCCTCGTACCATCTGTAATGTTGCATAATAATAGTTATGGAATAAGGCTAGAATTTCATGGGTTTTTGGGAGGTGAAGTTCAGTTAAATCTGTCTTTTATATAAGCAGAAAAAAAGCAATTCATTTAATATATTACGTATATAGTCCTTAACCTAAAATCAGGGATGCCATGGATACGATACTTTTCTTTGTCTTTAGAAACGTATATGTATGGGACTTTATTAAATTGCACTGCGTTATTAAATAACTTTAATAAGTTAGCTACAAATAAACTGTCTGGTACCTAGCCATGAGCTCCAGATCAGCTGGTTCTTTTATCTCTGATCGTATCTTCATGAATTCCCCAGCATCAATAACTCGGGATAAAGACCGGTAGCCATATTTGTGGGCGAAAAGAGACTGTTGGAAAATTTGTTTGATTAATTAGACAAACATTATACATGTATATGTTTATGTTATTCATCAGATGTGACAAATTGCTGAAAAAAATTATCAGTTCATTATTTTTCTAATATCATTTCTTGCTGCTTGATGTTATGATTATAATTCAAGCATTTATCATTGATATGCATTTTCATTTCAGCGAAGAAAAATGTCAATAAATTGAAACTACAGCTAGCAAAATTGTCTTATTTTGTATTTTTAAAAAATGGATTAAATTGGAAATATGATATTCTTACTTTAGCGCAATGCCTAAAATTCTATGATAGAGAAATTAGGAAATCTGAAAAAAAAACTGTGTATATATAGTTCTTACTATAAAACTTGGTCCCTTTGAAATTTGCTGACATTGATGAAGTTCGTGCATACATAGCTCAGTGGTCATGTGATCGTCCGTTGCTTGCTGACGGACCCCCCACCTCATGTCCACCACCTGAAACTCATACCCCCTCTGGAAACAGTGATCCTTTATTTTCGGGTAGGCTTTGGCCATCCAGAAATTTCTTTCATATTTTGTATCTGTTATAAAGTAAAACATTTTAATTTTTATTCTTTAAATTTATAAAATGCATTTTTATGTCAAAGGATACCCAAAATCCTAGGACAAACCTTTTTCGTGCTTAAGCAAAAATTATTATTATTATTAAACATGGTAAATTCGTCGAAAAATAATGATATAATATTCTTAGTATATCTTTAACAAGATGAAGATTTTCAGAAAATGTATATTAATCATATTCAAGTTACCGGTAAATATTTGCATGGTAATTAGTAGAAATTCCTTTCATGATTTTGAATTACATTTAAAATATGTGTAGAATTAGATGTTTGTTAATATTCTTTTATATTTTTAATAAGAAATGTATAATTATAACAAAACAAGAAATAGATCACAATATATAACACACACCTGTAAATGTGCTGCTGGTAAATATACGTATAGTTTTTGTAGTGTTGGGAAACTTGGCAAAGAAATTTCCTAAAATGATTGCCTCTTGAAACGGAAATGCTTTGAAAATCATCATCTCAGTTTGGTCTGCCATGTCCCGGAGTTTATCTAATTCCTTCTTTTGACGTTCTATAAACTCCCTTTTTTCCCTCTGTTGTTCTGCAGTTAGCTGCTTCTTATCTAGGGCAGTATTACTTGAAGCTAGATTCTGTGTTACATTTTGGGAGGCATTTGCACTTTGGGACCCTGAACTACCTCGGGTGCCTTGAGTTTGAACTGTGCTTGTACTCTGAGCTGCACTTTGGGACGCTGAGCTGCCTGAAGTTTGAGCGTTATTCTGAATTGTGTTTTGGGTCGCAGGAGCTCTGGAGCTTTGAGGAGTGTTATTTTGGGGAGGGTTCGCATTTTGTGTCCTTCTTGTTGATACACTGAAAATTGAAATTATATTCATCATTAATATTTTAGTTTTATATGTCACAGTTGATATTTGATTAATAGATACTTTGTGAATAATTCATATTTGATTAGCGCGCATTGCTAATCAAACATAGCGCTGTTTGTGTGAATGAGTGCCATGTGTGAATGTTTTGTTTGTCACGTGATGTTTCTATTTTTAGCTTCCCAACCGACCAGGTATACGAGTACGACCAGTGGACCAATG
>NW_026922175.1:0-19423 GCF_032062105.1 Saccostrea cuccullata | reverse complement strand
TGTCAAGAAAAAATTTTTAAAATTAAATTTCAAAACAAAAAGTTTTAACAAAACTGTTCCATCTAGCCTAAAAATAAATATAAGAGGTTCTCAGTTATAGGTCACAGGGAGAATTTCATACTCAATTTAATTTGATGAATACATGTAAATTACAGGCACGTAGCAACCGGGGGGGGGGAGGAGGGCCTGCCCCCCCCCCCACCTTTTTTCTAACATTACCTGTACTATAAAAAATGTCCATTGAAAAAATGGTTGCCCCCCCCCCCCTTTTTACCACAGTATATGCATAGCAAGGAAATATGGGAAAAAAAATCGGAAGTGAAAGTAATTTTCCCTTGAAAAAAAGGTGGCCACTACCCCCCCTTCCCCATTTCATTTTTTTTTTTTTGTTAATTTAATTAGGTAAGTAAAAAAATTTTCTCAGGTTGCCCCCCCCCCACTTTCAAAAACGATGCTACGTGCCTGAATTATTTAGAATTATTTTGACTTTTTCCTTGGAAAGCCGCCCGTAGGATTGTGTATTTAGAGGCAAACACCTTAGTGCGGGTATTACTGTCTCGTGACAGCATCTAGTTTTTACTATAATCCAACTTGAAAAACTAATTGAGACTGTATTGAGCAATTTTATAAATAATTTAAAAACTCTTTTCATGTTTGTTCTTTGAGAAGAATAGAATGTGTATGTATGATTCATACATAAGAAAAGTAATTTTTTCTTCACAGGATTCAGACTCTGATATTTGGACTATTTCACCTCAAAAAGATTGATTGATTGTTTACTGTTTAACGTCCCTCTCCAGAATATATCACTGACATGGAGACATCACCATTGCCGGTGAAGTGCTGCAAAATTTAGGCCTATGCTCGGCACTTATGGCCTTTGAGCAGGGAGGGATCTTTATTGTACCATACCTGCTGTGACACGGGGCCTCGGTTTATACGGTCTCATCTGAAGGACCGCCCCATTTAGTCGCCTTTTACGACAAACAAGGGGGTACTGAGGACCAATTCTAACCCGGATCCCCACGGGACTTCACCTCAAAAGAAAATTCGATCAGGTTAGTCTCAATTTGCTATTTTATGTTATGATGTTTATATTGTGCTTTTTTCTTTACATAATGAGCTCATTTTTTTTAAAGAAAGAAAATTAAAACCATTTTTTTAATTCAGAAAATGTGAGGAAAGACTCGGAGGCTCTAGTGGACAACAAAATCTCCTATTCCACTGATAATCATCCCTAGTTCAGATGACGACTCTCTGTCACCAAGAAAAAAATCACTGTAAGATCATCTCCAATCAAGTTGTTGTCTTCAGATAGTGACACTGAGGGTATTTTTCCCAATTACCCCCGGTACACACAGAAAAAATCTTACAGAAGATTTTGATTAAGAATTACTCAATGATTACTTTATGGATAATGATACATATTTAAAGAGGGTGTACGCCAGGGAGTGTTTACAGAGGAAACCCTAAAGAAATGCTTAACTTCCAGGAGCAACTAGCTACTTGTGTGCCCTTGCGTGTCAATATAAATACTTTGTTTTCTTATTGACACCGAGAAATTGGGTCATCATAAAGATGTCCTATCTGATGGATGTGGTGTTTGGAAACAAACAAAAACAAAAGGTCATTACTTTAAAGAGATCGATAGCAAAATTAAGGAAGTAGATGAAAATTATCACTTGTCTATGGACAAAGGATTAACATATAAGGTCACAAGGCTATCTTACCGTGATTCAGCCTCACCAGATTTCCACAGAATTGTGATATTTGCATTTGAATTAAAACGTGAAACTGACCTTGACTTTTTATTATTGACAACATACAAACATTTAATTTTGATTACAAAAAAGTAAACAAATCCAGTGTTCATAGGAGCAGCTTTAATATACCAAAGGCGTCTCTTTAATTTTTTTATTTTGCATTACCTCCAAATATGATAAAGTACAATCCACATTTTCAAAATTTACTTGTTTATGGGAGTGATGGAGAGAAAAATCTGTCAGATGCATTTGACTCTTGTTTCACAATTTCCAAACATCTACTTTGTGACATACATATGAAAGACAATATAAAAAAAGCTTACTTATCTTAGCATAAAAGCAGAAGAGGCTAACGAGTATATACATAATATTTTTGGGAAGCAAATTAATCCAGAAAAGGTACCAGGACTTGTTGACTGCTTTAGTTCAGACGAATTTGACCAGATATTAGAATCATTAAAACTACTATGGACAAATCGGCATCCTTATGGAGATGAGTTTCTCAAATATTTACCACTTTTAAGGCTGATCTGATCAAGAATTGTATGTCATCTGATTTAAGGGCAATGTGTGGCTTGGGATATCCACCTTCAATGTATAATCAGATGCTAATAAATGTGCAAATAGTGTTGTAAAATGCAATTTGAAATAAGAAAAATTAAGTGTCCAAGATTGTGTAACACATCTTCAAAACATCATTCAGCGGCAACATGATGAAGCCAGATTAGCATTACTAGGCAGAGGAGAGTACACAATTAGTAAACTACAAAAAGTATACAGTAGCAGAAGAAAAATATTATCAAATGACCAGACAACAGAAAGTGAGATTGGAAATAAAAATTTTAACGCCACTGTTAAAAAAGATGATCCTGTAAGTATTACTACCACAAAATATCAGACAATGCACTCTTTCTGTTCCTCAAGAAAATTCTCAGATTTCCATGACAGCTCAACATGTTGTGGAAGACATATTCAAGACAGCCATCGGTTTACTTCAGAACAATGAAAACATAATGAAGACCCCCGTATTAGATGAAAAATTAATTTTTGTTCTAAATTTTTTCAATAAATCAACACCACATCAAGTTTCAAGCGGTGGAAGTAAATATCGATACATGTGTGACTCTTATTGCATTACATGTAAATGGGTTACACATAAAATTTGCCCACATACTGTAGCTGTCGCAGAGCACCAGCAGAAACTACAGAACTTTTTGGACTGCTACAATACTAAAAGTAAGCATCCAAAATATACATCGTTATCAATGTTTAATATGCCATCTTCAAGACAGAAGAAAGCCACTAAATCAATATCTAGAAGAAAAATTGGAAATTCTAATAAAAAGACAGGCATTAAAGAAGTATATAGAGGCAACTATTGCTAGCAGTATATCAGATAATTTAATTCCTGCCCTACCCCAACCCGTCCGCAGGGTACTTTGTCATAGCCATGTAACCAGAACGTTACAAAATGTTTTGGGTGTCAGGGATATTTTAGGGAAAATAATCAACTTCCAGATTCTCCGCGAAATTTGGTCATTGTTTCCGAGATGAATAGACCATATCGGGGAAAAGATGGAACAATGAAAGAAGGACCACTTTCAAATGTTTATTCAAATGCTTATTGCCATTTTCCAAGAAACAAGATCCTTATTTTATATCATCTTAAGTTTTTTGTCCTGAGGATTTAAAAGGTCATTTGCTTCCTGAACATCGTGAATACCTAACAGCAGCAAATATAAAATTTTAACTTTTGGCAGTAATTTATCTCATAATTATCCATTGTCAATTGCTCCTTCAATTTTGTAGGCTAATTCTTTATTGTATTACGCTGTTATCAAATCAACCTTTCATTCTGATAGCTGATTGTGATAAGGAATTTCTTTTCCAAACATGAATGGAAACTGACAAACTCTGTTACGCCAGTGATTAAACCCTTTCTGTTAAACCCCGTCCGTAGATCCCTGTGCAATAATGCTGAACTTATTAAGAACAGGGCATACAGTCTTGATTTTTGTTTAGCTGTGTATCAAATGTCAACTTGTCTTCAGCATTGGTTCTAGCTAGTGATGTCAGATGCACTTCATATATCAAACAAAATTGTTTTTATCAAGGAGGGTGAAGGCAATGAACCGTAAGCACAGCATTCTTAGGTGCAGTGTGTGAAGGGTGAAGGGTCATACAATGAATTGGATCATTAGACTCAGATAGGTGATAACGATGTCAGAACTGAAAAGAATTACTTTCAACGTAACTTGTTTGTAGTTTAAAACTGTATTCATAAATTTCATTAAGCAATAAAAAGAATTGTTTAATGAAGTTCTTAGATACTAGTAATTTCTACCCATCTGCATTTCTTTGTTGTATTGATAATTTAAATTGATGTTTTTAAATGTTTTACTTTGTAAAATCATCAATCCTACCATGGAAAGTCTTCAGAATTGCAACTGTTCAATAGAAAATCAATAAAATAAATCATCTTGGTGGTAGTGTATTATCATTTTAATGTTCACATTTTCTTATCAACAGAAATATATTATTTAGATCTCAGTGTGTTGCTTAGTTTCCCGATGTAAAATTTCTCACATCCAGGGTATCTTCTGGATTCCAGATAGGAACAGAAAGTCCAATCTTGCGTCTTTTCATCATGAAGGATAGGGTCCAAATAGTGCGACAAAAAATGATGTAATAACCAGGAATCAATGACAATAATGCAAGGACGCATCAATAGGGTAACGATTAAGTGAAGGTATCGTAAAATAAGGTGGCAATGATGCGACTGTCTAATACTGATACTTACCATAGTGCTACTTTTCTTTAACACCATCTTCATCTCATTATTGCATCATTGAACATGCCATTGCTGCATCGCGTCGTCGTGGCATGATCGTGTTCTCAACCTAACATTGTCATAGTGAACTCCATGGAATTTTCCTGATTACAAATTAATATAAACTGAATATTCCTTTATAAAAGTAAGGCAGTTCTTATTTTTGAAAAATTGTTTCTATGAAAAAAAAACAACTGACGATCACACTTTTTCATTATGCATTTTAGCTGCAGATCTGTAGGGTAATGATCTTATATATTGTCTTTGACCATTGTGCTACAGATCCCGTAACGCAAAAAAGTAGCAATTTACGGCGCAAAATTTTTTGCGCCCTTTTGGGAGAAATTCTCCACTTTCTGGCAATGGTCAATAAACTACATATGTACCTTTCACTCCCTAATTCTAGACATATTCTGTAGTTAATATGTATAGTTTATCCACCTTCCAACCATATATAGTTGTCTCTACAGGCAATAAACTCGCCTGAAGTGAATTTTCCGCAATCTAACAAATAATTTTAATCAAGCGAGATTATCACTTGTAGAGACGACTATAAAGAATTGGGAGATGGATAAAATAATACAGAGTTAGTTCGTTAAATAATGTGCCTAGAATTAGGGAGTGAAAAGTAGTTAATTAACCGATGCTGGAAAGTGGAGAAATTATCGCCAAAAGTGCGCAAAAATATTGCGCCGTAAATTACACCTTTTTGCATTAAGGGACCTGTAGCATAAGGAATATATAAAACCATAACGCTACAGATCTGCATCTATCTGCATTTCGGTTATTGCTCTCTTGTATTTGTCGATGATAAGCATCACCTTATGTCAGTATAACAAATTTTTAGCCATCTTCAATAAAAGAAATAGAGCAAAAACCCACATTTCTTTGATGATTTCCTACAAATCATATTTTAGACATTCGCACTATTTATCGAAATGAGAGCCTATCCTCAATATTGAGTGAATTAATGTATCATTTCTTGCTCTTTGTGTTCTTATCGATGAAATATTTATGAGAGCAGTACGATTATCAGTAAGGTCTTGGAAAAGTTTCGAGTGACAGAAAATTTTTTCTCTTATTTTGAGAAATAGCTTTTTAAGGCATTCCAAACTATAAATAATCAGACCCTGTAATACAAATGCACTGTATTGTGTAATTTACTCTGCGCGATTTTCTGTATGAGTTTTCCCGCTTTCCAGCATTGATCAAACATGTACAACTACCTTTAATCCTAATGGGATTATTTTTACATCCCATTATGTATAATTTAATACACATTTTAAAATCAACCTGACAGTGTACATTTTATCTACCTCCTAACATTTATAATCTTCTCAAAACTATTAACTCGCTTGTTTTGAAATTGCTGTCATTCGACAAAAAATTATATTAGAAAATGCGAATTTATTGATATATAGAGACGATTTTAGAAGGTTAGGAAATCCTTTCAATTGTAGTGCACCATTATCTGCGTACATGTTAGTTACCTTATCTTTACCACCTTGGTGAACAAGAAACATATGTCTATAAAATGGGCAACGTGTAATTCATGGACTTGAGTCTTGGAGTGGAATTATAGAGTGGAGTTTGCAGTGGAGTTTGGAGTCAATTTTTGGAGTCAAGCAAAATTGCGTTTGTTAATAGACATAGAGATCAGAATAAACAAGTTTTTTTCACCTAAAGAATAAACATTAATGGAACACACGTCCGTTTTCTGTTTGTCCATAGATAAAACCTTATCTTGAACTGTGGAATTGGTTGATTGATTGTATATTGTTTAACGTCCCTCTCGAGAATTTTTCACTCATATGGAAACGCCACCATTTGCCGGTGGAGAGCTGCAAATTTTGTCCTTTACTCGGCACTGAGGGCTATTGAGCAGGGAGGGATCTTTTTCGTGCCATCATCTACTGCGACACGGGACCTCGGTTTATACGGTCTCATCCGAAGAACCGGTCTCCACGTCCAGCAGTGGGATTCGAACCCGCGACGTAAGGATTGACTTCTTACTTCGCGACTCTAGAGCAGACGCTCTAACCACTGCGCAACACGGGCGACTGAACTGTGGGATGAATAGACATATTAATAAGTAGTCAAGACAATCAAAAACGCACAGATTACCTCATGACATAGCCTTTGATAGAATTTTTTCTAATATTTACTAAAATACAATTGAGAAAGAAGTTTTAATTATTCTTTTATTTCCATCTTGAATAAACATCAAAGATGTAGACAAGTAAAATCTGATTTACTTGAAATGATTCTCAAAATCATTTTATCAGAGCTTTGATCAAAAAGCCAGAAAACACGTTATAAGAACCATGGTCATGGAGCGATGCTGACTGCGGTTTGTCATTCTGGACCCAGATCTTGTCCCCCTTATTGAGTAGCAGAAGGAGAGTTTGTCCAGCTTGAGGATACGTCTTTGAAGCAGAGTAGAGTTTCGATACCTTTCCGCCGTTTTTGACCACTCTCAAAAGCACTTCGTTATTGGAGTGAGCCATAAGACTGCACGAGATGCTGTAGAGTCCGTTATACGGAGCAGTGAATACTCCGGTCTTAGGATTGTAGCAGGTGCCTAAATTCGTCATAACTGCGTCATATTTGATAATTTCGTGACTGCCGAATGTCATATCCCTGGAGATCTTTGCAGTAAATGCCACCACTTCATCTCCGTATACTGTAACATTAAGTATCAAGTCTATATACACTGTATAAAACTGTGACATTTTTATCGTTATACAGACTGAAAAGCTATATATATATATATATATATATATATATATATATAGCTTAAGTACGTATATGATACTTTATTTTCACTCACTTGTCCATGAAGTTGTTCCCGCGAAGAAGTTCAGCACCAAAATCAAACTAAACACGATGCAGGAGCTTGTCATTTTTTCTGTAAATGGGTCTGCAAGAATACAGAAAGCTTCATTAATTGTGTTCCTGTTTATTTTAAAGTAAATACCTATGCCACCTCAATATAGTTTATTAAGAACGATTCCTTCAAGTCATTGAAAAAAGAATGTGGGTTGTCCAAACCTTTATTTCTCGCACCAAAATTTATGCATCTGTGACGAGATATTTTACATAGAAAACAGAACATTTTCAGTATTTTTCTACATGAAAACTTTTGATGAAAGAAATTAAATATTTCTAGCCAAAAAAATTGCAGTCCTGGATATAAATAATACAAATAGTTTCTAGTACACTTTATATAATTTAGAGAACAGATGATTTTTTTTTCTTTTCATAAAATTAGATTTGGTTCTTTAAAAAAAATTAAATTAATGGCAACAGTGGAGGTCTCATGCAAATGAACTATTTGAGTTTCATTGTTTATTTAAGACAGAGATAATATATGTCCAAAAAATATGAAATCTGAGATCTATAGACTTTACTGCATATTTTTTATTAGTAAAAGACACAAAAAATATTAACAAAACACAAGTAAATATATATGGAACGCAACAAAGGTAAGATGGTTTAAAGGAAGGTTTAAAGAATCATTATATTTGTATCATTATTTTATGTAAATATCATCACTTTATATGTAAATATAGGACTGTTCTGTAAATTAGACAATTTAAATCAATCGCGATTAAGATAACTACTGTAAACAAATCAGTATTAAACTTTTATTCTGCAGTTTAAAATCAATCTGCGACGATTAATTAATTTGGCGACCAAGGGAAAGTTTTGTAAAATTATTTAGTTAAAATAAGGATTCGCGGAAAATAATATTGAAGAGAAAAAGAAGGTCGCGGAACTCGCAGAAATTTATCGCACGCGAATAAACTTGAGCAAATTATTAAAATGCAACATCTTTGCATTTTTTTTAATTAAATGCATTTTAACATTTTAATTTACAAGAAGTAATTCGAAGGGAATAAAAAAAGATACTGTCATTTATAGCGGTGGTTTTGTTAGCAAGAACGAAATAGAGAAATAATCTAGTGAGTTGTCAGGGACTAGATCTCGTGCACACAAATAATTATATTTGAATTTTTTTTGTATGTGCCACCTTATTTTCTACATTGTTTTTATTTTTCATATCACAGGGAGATCCCCCTGCCATTGTTGTATATATGTTACCTGGTGATTTCCCATCTTCTAAATGTACATTCATCCATGATAATCATGTCTTGCTAAGACTTTAAGGAGATCATACTGCCCACTGATATTAGGTGCTCACTGAGTCTCTATACATTTGTCTGGGATCTCCCTAGTAGTTAAGGTAGTTTGTTTGTAATTAGTTGGTATCTTTATCATTAATAAATGAAAATATTCATTAAAGTATAGTATGTCTTGTAGTGTTTTAAGGAGGTATAAATTAACAAAGCAGAAGGGCCAACAGGGAACTGGTTTTTACACACTCTTTACACAGGCATATGGCTGGTATAATATAAATTGAGGGCAAAAATATATTTGAAAACTAGAGGTACTGTGAGCAATGAGCTGGCTAAATGATACCCCGGCCTCCCATAATATCGATGTTTTACTATTGTTTTACGGTAATGTGTAAAGAGGAATAACTCGTTTTATCAAATGTTATCCAGAAGCTTCTAATAGGTGACGTCATAGGATATAAATATAGAATATAATGGCAATGTTCATGTTTTGCTTTGGGAAACCTAAAATACTTGTCGAATAAAAAAGTAAAATAAGAGGTGCACAATGGCAATATGTAATAAAGATTCTGTGAAAGTTTCATTAAATTTCACTCAGTAGTATAAGAGGAGTTGCGGATAAGAAATCGGTACCCCAAAGAGTAACAGACGGACGGACGGATGGACAGACGGACGGAATAAACGATTACTATATACCCTCCCGCTTTTCAAGCGGGGGGTATAATAAGAAATATAATTCTTACCTTTTATCATCCAGGATCTACCAGTCACTGAAAGGTGTTCGGACTTCACTTAATATAGATACGTATAGCATTGGGAATCGAAAAAACCTGGCAAGAAAAAGTATATTATTTCATACTAAAATAGTAACTATAATTACATGTATTTACATAAAAATTGACAAATGCCAACTTAAATTTTAATCGAAAACACTATACTACTAAAACGTATTCATAATTAAAAAAAAATATTTCATAATTCAAGTTGGCAGCATATTTTTTCGATTCTTTTATATATATATATTATTTTTAATTTGACACTTGTAATGTCATTTGGTACGACTTCGATTCATACCCGAGTATTAACTCTTGGTTGACGTCACATGACCGGATGTTTACACAAACGTGGTTTTCAAGCGAACTCATATGAGTTTGAAGGGTAGCGAAAATAAAATAAATTTCCTCTATGAGTTTTAAAAGGCGGTCGAATAAGTCCATTTTGACATCATCTGTTGAGTTAATTTTTTCTATAGCTTTTGCTGCAGTTGAAATGTTTTTCTTTTTCAGCTCTGAACTTTTTTGCTTTCGAATTTGAATTTATGTCTCTGCTGTTATCGGGCAGTAAGCCTGAAAAATCTAATCAAATAAACATATATTCATATAAATTATAAAGCGTTCATGTAGAAAGTGCGTTTCGAAGTTTGCTTTAAAGGATAAGCGATGCTAAACATAATATTTAGTAAAAAATAATTCCTACGTTCGGGTTTTTCTTTCGACGCCGCCATATCGAAACTCTAGTAATCCTACTGTGGGCGACTTCGATTCATACCCGAGTATTAACTCTTGGTTGACGTCACATGACTGGATGTTTACACAAACATGTGGTTTTCAAGCGAACTCATATGAGTTCGAAGGGTAGCTAAAATAAAATAATTTTCCTCTATGAGTTTTATAAGGCTGTCGAATAGGTCCATTTTGACATCATCTGTTGAGTTAATTTTTTCTATAGCTTTTGCTGGCAGTTGAAATGTTTTTCTTTTTCAGCTCTGAACTTTTTTGATTTTGAATTTGAATTTATGTCTCTGCTGTAATCGGGCAGTCAGCCTGAAAAATCTAATCAAATAAACATATATTCATATAAATTATAAAGCGTTCATGTAGATAGTGCGTTTCGAAGTTTGCTTTTCAGGATAAGCGACACTAAACATAATATTTAGTAAAAAATAATTCCTACGTTCGGGTTTTTCTTTCGACGCCGCCATCTCGAAACTCTAGTAATCCTACTGTATGGCTGGGTTAGCTTGGGTAGTGTTCATAAGGTCATATGACGTATTTTGAGTAGTAACTATGGTCGTTCGATTGAAACTCAAGTAACTCGAGTACGTACTCGGGTACGAATCGAAGTCGCCCTGTATGGCTGGGTTAGCTTGGGTAGAGTTCATTAGGTCATATGACGTATTTTGAGTAGTAACTATGGTCGTTCGTTGAAACTCAAGAACTCGAAGTACGTACTCGGGTACGAATCGAAGTCGCCCTGTATGGCTGGGTTAGCTTTGGGTAGAGTTCATAAGGTCATATGACGTATTTTGAGTAGTAACTATGGTCGTTCGTTGAAACTCAAGTAACTCGAGTACGTACTCGGGTTCGAATCGAAGTCGCCCTAATGATAAATAGTAAACGTGGGTTGGAACAGTTTATGCTTCTTTATAAATCCCTTCTTGTTTAATTAGCGCCCCCTACTTTCAATTTGCTTCCGACGCCTATGATTTGTAACTTTAAAATGGTGTGATTTAACTTGAATTATTCGTTATTTACGATGCAATAACTGAAATTAAGTAGATTTTAATTAAATACAAATTATGTTTTTTTTAATGCAGTTCGTGTCAAATTCATTAATTGAAATAGCATTCAAGAATATAATGCTTCATTGAATTTGCAAGCGATAGATCTGATCTAAATATTAAATATGTTTATTCCATTTTTACACATTAAAAAGATTTTATGCAAATAAATGCACACCTGTCACAAAATAAAAGAGCAATTCATTCTAAAATACATTTCTCAGGTGTGTTACGTATTTTCTTCTTTGTTGCTTTAAGGACATACTTACCTATTAAAGTTTTACAAGATATTCTTAATTTTGGATTATAATATCATCAAATATGTTCAATGACAAAAAAAAAATCAGCATGCATTACAAGGAGTTTTTGAAAGATATCAATTACATCGATCCAAAACTGTTTTAGAAGAAGTGTACATGTACAACACCATATATAGACATTAAATACAGAACACGGAACTGCACCCGGTATATCTAGGGGTATAAACGGTGCCTAATTTAAGTAGCAGTTTGAATGTATATGGATTCAAGTGTTCAAATTATGAAATAAGCAAAAGATAGGGTATTCAGTATTCATAGTAGTGCAGATAGCTTTCAGGTAATATTCCTAATTAAAACACATTCAATTGATAATCTCGAGAAAAGGTTAAAAGAAGCTTAAAAGCGAGGGACTCGGTAGAATGCATTTGTATACTATTATATCTCTTATGTCCCATCTTACTCTATTTGCAAGCCTCAATGATACGCTTATTGTGCTGAATATTAGTGTTCAGTGATGTGACGACCATAGTCACTATTAAGGTCATATGCAAGGTAGCTTAAACTTTATTGTGTTCTTCACTGGAGTTGAAGAGTTCCACTAAATAAAAAAACAAATTTTTTATGGGAAAAAATTTGGAATTTACTTTCTGTGATTTTTGTATATTTTTCTTTGAATAACACAAAAAATGTTCAAAATATGATATCTTCCAAAAAACCCTGATACTACTGGCTGATTTTTTGATGAACATCTTATGGCACTATGATCTTAAATTAGGAATTTCTGGAAAAATGTAGAGTTGTTCTGTACATAGCACATTATATAAATGGTGCCTGTTTTGTAGGGTAACATTTGAAATTGACACCCCCCAAGGAAAACCATTGTCAACCGACGCGTCAGCGGAGGTTGACAATGGTTTTCCGAGGGGTGTCAATTTCAAATGTTACTCTCCAAAACAGGCACCATTTATTTTATTATACTGAATGTCTTATTGATTTAGGACGTCAGCAAAAAATAACCGTCGATCGTCTTTACGTTCATGTATAGAAAGCTTTCACACTCACCGGTTCACTAATCTCCTTATTGTTTGTTTGATACTCGAATTCGAGTCATTTATCATATAAAGTTTCGTTATTTCTGGCTCGCAAGCATGTTTCCTACACTCGCAAGCATGTATCGTCTGTCGTTTGTTGTTTTCAAGTAAGCTACATCGGACGCAAGCTTTTATTGACGTCAAGTTAATTCCGGTTCTTTCAAACGCGCAACTGACGTTTTGAGAATTCTACGGTGAACCGTACGCGCATAATTTCCACGCATGTGGCATTACCGTTGTGTTACCCGTTGTCACGTGTGTTGCTAAGGCTCAGGGTAATCGAACGGATTGTTACCTGCGTCTAAACCAATCAGATTTTAGTATTTAACATGAAAGTATAATAACATATTTTAGCCTAGCTGAAGAACTGTATAAGCTCTCTAGAAAAAAAAATTACATACCGTAAAGCTACAGATTGTATATTTTATATTGTGCACAAAAAATGGGCTGATTCTTGATTTATTTCTGCAAGTTTTTAAACTCAAAACAGTACTACATATATAACCGTGTTTTCTTAAAACATATTCTTTTACTGTTTGCACAACAAAACTATCAGATTTCCGTACAATTGTTGTTAAAATAGCCCTCCTGGCGCTGATCATCGAAAATTTCATCTATTTATACTGCCATTTTGGTTTGCAGATAATTTGGTCTAAAAGCACTGCAGATGTGCAGATGTCAACTGAGAAGACTTTCGGATTTATGGTTTGTGATTTACCATCATTTATTTTGTTCAATACCACCAGCTGAGGTTGTAGCAGATCTTACAGGTACATGGTGACTTATTCCTCGTCTTAGTGAGAAAAGATTGCCAGGGTTAGTATCTTTGGTTGGATCTCAGGACATTTAAGTTACATGTACTAGGGAGAATATTTTCAAGAATCAAGGGAAGATTTTGCGAACAGATTGATTTTATATTGTTTAACATCTATCTCAAGAATTCTTTTTACTCATGTGGAAACGCCACCACTTGCCGTTGGAGATCTACAAATTTTGTCTTATGTTTGACCCCCGGGCCATTGAGCAGGGAGGGATCTTTTATCGTGCCAGCACCTACTGCGACACGGGACCTCGGTTTATAGGGTCTCATCCAAAGGACCGTTCTCCATATTCGACAGCGGGATTCGAACCCGCGACGTTAGTATTCACTCCTTACTTTGCGACTCAAGAGCAGAGGCTCTAACGGTGTGCCACGCGGGCGACATGAACAGTATTCAAACTGAAAAGCACATTAAACAATTCAAATTTTGAAGCTGGGCCAAAAACAGGACCTCTGTAACATCAGAGGTAAAATTAGATGCCATAGAGCAGTAAGCATCCCCTGCCGACCAGTCGCACTCACCATGTGCTCCTTTTATTCTAGATATCGGAAATAAATCCATTGAAAATTAAGTGTTTACAATGGCCACATCGATCATTACATGTTGTATGAAAAATATCAGTCAGGATTTGACTTAATAATAGATCGTATTTGCTGACATGTTCGTTATATCGACGAAAGAAGTTACGAAATGATGACCTGAATTTCATACTACTTGAGGGTGCCTCAATACTAATATAGCATTAACTTTTCAGTTCTTTAGAAAAAGATTTTTAAAAAGATTTTCTTCATATATTATACTATGTAAGAATTTGATTCCCTCTCCACGCCTGGTCCCTCCTTATTCCAAGGGGTTCTGCTTTAACATTTTAATGTCTTACATCTTCACTACATGAGGATGCTTACATGTCAATGTGATTAAACATAGCTTTTCTGTTCTTGATGATATTTTTTCCTCTATTTCTTATGTAAAACTTTGATCCACCATCGTGGCCCCACCCTAACTTGGGGGTTTTGATTTGAAGCAAACTTGAATCTTCACTACCTGAGGATGCTTCCTTTGTAAAGACGAATAATGACCCCCATCGAATATTGACCGGGGTCATTTTTCAACGACAAAAATATGACCCCCACCCGTAGAAAAAATTCATTTTTTGTAGAAAAAAGGGTCCAGGGGGCAAATTATTTTATATGTTAGTCCTATAAAATAATGACCCCCATTGAAAAAAGACCCCCTTTAAAGTGATACAAAATATACACTCTTTGATATCTTTTTTACAGCGAAACTAATTTTTACATTTTCTGTAACCAGAAAAATACAAAAAGTCGTATGAATTAATTAAGAGTTTACGTAGTCTTTCAATGCTAAAATTATGTTTGAAAAGAGATTTTTTGATTGTCAAGTAAATAAAATTTCTTTTTAATATCCCTCCTTATAGAGTTTGCTTAAAGAATGATATTCCACTTGTTTTTAGAAATCAAACCATGCAAAAATCAGGTTTAAAAACTCTTTAATAGGAAAATTAAATTTTCCGTAATTTCAACTTTTAGTTTGTTTAAGTTTCTCAAAATCCTATTTGACAATGAAAGAGGAGGAAATTTTTATCCCCCCCCCCCCCCCCCCCAAAAAAAAAGAACATTACGCTAAATCAAAAAAAAATAATAAATGAAAAGCAAAAATATAAATAAAACTCTATACCTTTTAATTAATTCTGAAAGAGGCTCTAGACAAAATATTGAAATGAAGTTAAGCCTTCACACAAGTACTATCATATCATAAATATAATTTACTTCGCCTTGATTATAGCATACTTTAAATGTAGGTGGAGGTATACTTGAAAGTATTGTGGCAAAGTAACAGTTAAAAATTAGTAGAATAGTAGATTATTTTTAGCTTATTTTAATTCCCTCTTATAGAAAAATAAAGGTAAGGTGTTTTTTTTTTTTGCTTTTGTTCAATATCGACTTCCTCCTGAAATAAGAAAGCGGGTGGAGTAAGTATAAGACCTAAAAATATGCTCTGTAAAGCTAAGGGCTAGGGTAAAATACAGTAGAACCTACTTCGTGTGACATCATAACTGGTAAATGTGTTAAACCTGTGCAAACCCATTAAGATGTCATAATTAATTCAATGTCACTTTTTCCCGTACTTAACAGCTTCAATAAAAAATGGTAGAAAATACTGCATTTTGAAATTCACAGAATTCAATCATGCCAACATAGTCTTAATTCAATTAATATATTTTTTTGGTTTATAATACTTAATGGCAATATATTTCTGGAATAAGAGAAAATATGTAGGCACCTTTTATTCACTAAAATACTGAGACCTGAAGTTGACAAACCCAAGACTATCTAGTGTAATGAAATTACAATGTACATACAACTTTCGTAATAATTTGAATGGTATGTAACATTTTGAAGGAATGCATAAATCGTAAGAAATCTTTAGTTGCCAGCTATATAGAGTTATCTTGATGAAATGTGTCTAAGTCAAAGATGTACGTGTTGTAGATCGTTTGATCGTGTGTACATTTTTTTGATATCATAATGAAATGATGTGCATTCCTTTTAACAATTATTTGTTACCTATTCATATTCTTGGTGTTTGATTACAATTTTTCTATTAAAAATGATCTTTATAAAGAAAAAGTACAATTTCTGATAAATATTTAATCTGAAAGAAACCCAACAGTCATTTAATTATTAAATCCCGCGTAAGTGAAAAGGTCAAGAATATGAGTATCGGTAAATAGCCTATCTTTCATTAGTTGGAGGGGAAAGGTATATATTTTAATCATTTTTTTGTAATCATTTGGCTATGTTTTTCATTATATTGAAGATTGAAAAGATTTTGACAAAGACTTCTAAAAAATATTTACAAATAAAGCATAGGCGTCGGAACCGGGGGCTAGGGGGGGTTTAGCCCCCCATTTTTTTCCAAATACATACTAAGAATAGGCATTGAACATTGCTTCGTAGGTTTACCCACTTTCCACAGACACGTCGCAGTATAGGTTAAAAATGGGTAAAGTAGTGGAGTTTGGAAAAAAAAAATTGGGTACTGAAGTTCGAACCTAACCACCCCCCTCCCCCCACGAAATAGGATTTTCTTTTTTGGGGAAAAAGGGAAAATTTTCCCTTTTTTTTTTTTTTTTTTTTTTTAAGGTACAAAAAAATTTTTTTTTAAACTTAGCCCCCCCACTTTAAATTTGCTTCCGACGCCAATGTAAAGGGTGCATAATTGACTAAAAATAATAGAATTCATTTCACTACTTTTTTTAATCGTGGACTTATCTTTTATGTTAATTAAATAAAAAAGAAATTATTCTTGATAAAATATTGTTTAATATTATTCAATTAAAAAAGTTAATAAACGACGATGTTTGAAGAAGTATTTTTGTGATTTTTCATATCCCTTTATGACAAAGTACCCCTAAAAAAATTTGAAAATGTGAAGTCGCAGTATGTAAATACCATACCAAGTTTCACAGCCTGTTCTAGATTAAAAAAAAAGGAAACATATCATGATATCTTAACTGATTGATAAGCAAGTACTAATTTATCATTTTGACAAGTTTGAAAATCTTGTGACAAAGACTTTTCCGACATAGGTTCTACCTTAATTCTTGTTTTACTCCACCCTTTTACTCAGTTCTGAGTATATTTTTCAGAGAATTTAATATGAAAATCAGAACAAACATTTTCATTGTTGTAACGTCTTCTTTATATAATGTATATTAATATGAAAAGTTAATTGAAAACTATTTCTTTTTATGTCCCCGTAATCGTACATTCGGGGGTATAAAGTTTTATCGTGTTCGTCTGTATGTCCGTCTGTCTATCTGGCGGTTTGTTTGTCTGCAAAAACATTAACCTTAAGTTTACCATAACTTTTCATTTATTGGAGCTATGACTTTCATATTTAATTTGTATATTCCTTGTGACAAGACCTTACTTTGGGTACCACTTAAATTTGACCTTTTGACCTTTACCTTGGAGTTTGTCCCATTTTACACAAAAATGCCAAATTTTTACTTTGGCCATAACTTTTAAACGGTAGATACTAGTACTCTCATACTTCAAATATGTAGTTTTTTGGCATTACCTTTCATTGGATACTAAAAACCTTTTGACCTTGACCTTGGAGTTTTCCGTACTTATGATTTTTTTTACCTTGGCCATAACTTTTGAACGGTAAGGGCTAGGGTATTCATACTTCACATATGTAATCCTTGTTACATTAATCATTTTCTTGAGAAATCATCAACTTTGACCTTTGAGTTTGACCTATCTTTCAAAAACTTATCCTTAGCCATTACTTTTGAACAAGTGGTGCTAGGGCTTTCCTATTTTGCAGTTGTATTTCTTGTGAGAAGACCCTACTTTGGGTAACATTATATTTAAATTGCATTTCAGAAAAGTTTAATCTTCGCTATGTTGCCATACAGGGGCATATCTGTTTCACAAACACATCTTTTTAAATATGAGGATTTGTAGATAAGAGATGGATACCTCAAAGCGTAACAGACGGACGGACGGACATCCGGATCACTATATACCCTCCCGCTTTTCAAGCGAAAGATATAATTATATATAATACTGCTGATCTTTTCTGTCAGTTCGATGATTTCCACCATCTAAAAACAATGTTTACCTAGCCCTTAAGGCTTGATAAATCTTTTACTCCTTTAGATTCTTAATATTGCATTTACCTTATAATATGGCTATAATTGTATAATGTTATGAGATCAACATATCATCAGTTTATTCTCAATAAGCCCAGGTGAGCATTTTGGCCAATATTTCTTTATCTAATTTTTTTTTGCCCCCTAAAAATTTTAGCTTTAATCTACATGGGGTCATTTTTCTACGGGGGTCATTTTTCTTCACGTGGGTTCTGCAAATTTTTAGGGAAGTGACACTTTTTCTACGGGCAAAAGGGTCATTTTTCTACGTCGAATAATGACCGGGGGTCATTTTTCGCTGTCGAAAAATGACCCCCGGCCATTATTCGATGGGGGTCATTATTCGTCTTTACACCGTATGAATATCACTAATCATGGCATGGCTATTTTTAAGAAAACATATTTAAAGATTTATTGCTATATTTCTATGTGAAATTTGCTTCCCCATCGTGGCCCCACTCTACCCTTCGGTTCAAGTGAGCTAAAAACTATATAAAAAAGAGAAAGCCTAAGAATCTTCTTTTCAAGAACCACTGGACCAGAAAAGTTTAAACTTATGTGAATGCATCCCTGTGTAGTGCAGATTCTAAATTGTTCAAATCATGACCCCAGCTGGGGGTACCGTTGGGTCACAAAAAGGGGAAACCAAGTTGTTTTGCATTAAAATATAAAAAGGGGAAAAAGTTTAAACATCTTTTCAAATACTACTAAGCCAATAAGCTTATATTTAAAGCATGCAAGGGTAGTGCAGATTCTAAATTTTGCAAGTCATGATCCCCGGGGGAGGAGCAGGGTCACAATGGGGAATCTTAACGCAGCACTATTAAGGCCTACTATGAGAAATCAACGGAAAATAGACATGCAAAAAAGGGGGATTATTTTAAAACTGAATTTATTTTGATTAAACTGTTTTATCATCACAGAACTTAAATACTCATGGAAATAGCATAGTATAAGCCATTTGTACTGTATGAAGTTTGGTCCCATCGATGGACAGTCACGTGATGAATGCATAGTTAGTGTACTGAATGTTGGTCATGAACAAATTTCAATATCGCAAGGGCATACCCTAGTTGAAATTAAACAGTGAAAAGTTGCAAATTATTTCATTTTCAGGTATTATAAGAAATACATAAAAACCATATTTTTGTGTGACGTCACAGTAAACTTTTCCCCTATAAATTAGTCTCCGCCCCCTTGTTCAAGCCTTAACAATGCTGCGAACTTTTACATTGAAATATATACGGGAATATCTTTCAAATCTTCAAGAAC
>NW_026922174.1:0-19427 GCF_032062105.1 Saccostrea cuccullata | reverse complement strand
TAGAACTTCATGTCCCAGATGACTTCTGATTTAGGTAAGGGTGAGAACACTGTAGATATGGCCTGCTTTTTGCCATTATCCCAGGAATGAATCTTGTACACTTCTCCTGTATCTGAGAGGAAAACACAATTTTAAACCACTTAAAGCATCAGTAGGAGATCCTTCTTTATTTAAAATAAATTTCTTTAACTTCATCTTTATTTCTTTGTTTGGAAAAGTTGATTTTCAAATTATATATAGAAATGTATATCATACATGATAAAATACAAAGCAATAAAGGTTACATGTGCCTTCACTCAAGAGCTGATACTACAGGAGCTCAATTTTAGCATACTGACTACCTGGTACGTATACAGTATTTTTCTGCATGTTGTGTTGTTACTATATAAACTTACTTGAGGCAGCGTAGAGAATGAGGGACCCTCCCTGACGACTTCGTTCTTTATCCACTTGAAGGACATGCATCTGGATGCCATCCATAAAGACCAGGGGTTTGTTCCCCTGTTGTTGTACTGGAGCATCCTTAAGAGGATACTCCATCATAAAATTCTCCTCAACATCCTTAAGGCTCTTTGAATCGTTGATACACTTTAAGCAAATATAAATAGGGATTATTTCGCAATTGATGTGAGAGGAGAAAGAAAGAGTTGACTGCTTCAAAAACATACAGTGAGAACTAAATGTTTCATTAAGCCTGAGTTATTGATACATACAGTGAGAACTAAATGTTTCATTAAGCCTGAGTTATTGATACATACAGTGAGACCTAAATGTTTTATTAAGTCTGAGTTATTGATATATATACAGTGAGACCTTAATGTTTCATCAAGTCTGAGTTATTGATACATACAGTGAGAACAAAACGTTTCATTAAGTCTGAGTTATTGATAAATACAGTGAGAACAAAACGTTTCATTAAGTCTGAGTTATTGATACATACAGTGAGAACTAAATGTTTCATTAAGTCTGAGTTATTGATACATACAGTGAGAGCAAAATGTTTCATTAAGTCTGAGTTATTGATAAATACAGTGAGAGCAAAATGTTTCATTAAGTCTGAGTTATTGATACATACAGTGAGAACTAAATGTTTCATTAAGTCTGAGTTATTGATACATACAGTGAGAACTAAATGTTTCATTAAGCCTGAGTTATTGATACATACAGTGAGACCTAAATGTTTCATTAAGTCTGAGTTATTGATATACATACAGTGAGAACTAAATGTTTATTAAGTCTGAGTTATTGATACATACAGTGAGAACAAAACGTTTCATTAAGTCTGAGTTATTGATACATACAGTGAGAACTAAATGTTTCATTAAGTCTGAGTTATTGATACATACAGTGAGAACTAAATGTTTCATTAAGTCTGAGTTATTGATACATACAGTGAGAACTAAATGTTTCATTAAGTCTGAGTTATTGATACATACAGTGAGAACTAAATGTTTCATTAAGTCTGAGTTATAGATACATACAGTGAGAACTAAATGTTTCATTAAGCCCGAGTTATTGATACATACAGTGAGAACTAAATGTTTCATTAAGTCTGAGTTATTGATAAATACAGTGAGAACTAAATGTTTCATTAAGTCTGAGTTATTGATACATACAGTGAGAACTAAATGTTTCATTAAGTCTGAGTTATTGATACATACAGTGTGTTTCATTAAGTCTGAGTTATTGATACATACAGTGAGACCTAAATGTTTCATTAAGTCTGAGTTATTGATATATATGTAGTAAGAGCTAAATGTTTCATTATGCCTGAGTCACTGATACTAACCTTCCCTGGCTCACTTTTATCGGGGATTTTACTGGCAGGGAGGGGGGTCCAGATGGAGTTTGGTGTTTCCCGGTACTTGTACACCCGGTCAGCAAACCTGTCCTTGACCGAGTCCACCGTAAAGGCACAGATGGCAGAACCAGACGACCCATTCCTGAAACAATACAGAAAATCATATCACAACACTGACAACCTCTTCATAGTTCACAATCACACTTTCAAAATTCATTCCACGTTAATTTATGCTGAAAACACCCATAAAAAACGTGTAGCTATTGTTACTATATACAGACTTATACACATGTAGCAGCATGTTTAGCTGTTATTTTTATCTTCAGACTTAAAACAGCACATGAAGCTGTTGTTACTGTCTATATGCACACATCACTTATATCAATGTCATACTTACACAGAGGAGATAAACAATCCGTAAAATGTATTATTCACCAATTGTACATCCTCTAGATAATATAAAATTGAATTTCATATTTCTCAAAAAACATTTTTTTGGGGAGACATGTATAAAAAAAGCAAAGAATAAACTAGATCACCTGTCTGCTCTTCTTTAATCACAAACTTTGTTTCCTATTACAATCATGCAATACTGGTATTTACATTTAAAATTCATATGCAACAAGAGGCCCACAGGCCTTATAGGTCACCTGAGTATCATGTAACAACTTTCCAGCGATTGTATTTGGTTCGTGTTTTAATCCAAAAGCCATGAAATTCACAAATTTTGAAAGAGGCACCATTGCTTATCAAAGGGCAGATTTCAAAGCATTAATTTATTTTTAGTCAAAGTACCCCCCTGGTACCCCTGACCCAGCGGCCCTGAAATTATCTATTTTGAAAGAGGTCCCTTTCTTCATTATAAGGCCAGCATTTTTTTTTATGTTTAGGTTTAGTTATGAACATGAGAATAAAAAAGTCCAGAAGGAGAAGGAAATATAAAAAAAAAATTTTGATAAATCAATTATTAACATTTGTACATTCTTTTTTTATGCTATCCTAATAGGCTCCTTACCACTGGACACATAATGCTTACAAATACTAGTAGGAAAGTAGAACATTTAATTGCTTATTTCATCATCTGCCAGTTTGGGCCAGTTATATAAATTTTGTGATGTTGATCAAAATATATTTTAAAAAATCAATTCTTTAAAAGTCTTTCAATATATCTTCATTTTTTTAATATGTGTTAGGTGAATGTGTAGACATTGTTCTAAAATTACTTGATGCCTAAAATTATAATTCCTATCATAAAACAGACAGAGAGTATTGGGGAGTAGGGTGAACATTTTTTCAATTAAGTGTGAAATAATTTTTCTGGCTGATACAAATGATACTACATGCCTGTATATATTTGTATATTCTTGCCTTTTAATAGTTGAATTTTTGTTATTTCTTCAGGTTATTGTTTATTTCTTCCTCAAATGGACTTAACTTCTCCCATAGTTTTATTCATTACATCTGATGCATAAGCAACCCTTTTCTGAAGAATAATGCTTAGACTGTAAGCTATAACAGAGACCTAAACAATGTCGCTGGCAATATGCAATAGCTACCACGGGCAGTTTAAAACCTGGGGGAGGAAAATAATTTACAGACACATACTTTTGAAACGAATACATAATTATCTCACCAGCATGTCATTGTGCAACAAAGTTGTCAGCATTTTATTTGTCCTTTGAACGGGTGAAACGTTTTGAATGGCACTCTTATCGATGAATTTTACACTAAACCAAGCTATCTTCTCAGATCTAGCTTTATTTACCCGTCGTTTCATCGTAAAACCGGAAGTGCGAGTTCGTAAATTTGAAATCTCAATCCCGACTCAAATTTGACATCGGAAAGAAAAAAAAAATTATTTTTTCTGAAAATTCAAAACCTTGAGCGGAGGGTTTGTAAAACTGAAAATAAAATAAATCCTGGCCTTAAATATGTAATTAGATTATTAGCATATTAACCAGGAGCAAAGGATAAGATGTTCAAAGAATTCATGCATTTCACTATATAATCATTAGAGCCCCACCCTAAAACAAGAACCCCTGACCCTGGGGCCATAAAATTCACAATTTTGGTAGAGGCACTCTTGCTCATCATAACTGTGTACTTAGTTAGTTTATTTAATACCCAGGAGCAGAAAAGAAGATTTTCAAAGAATTCATGTATTTTCACTATATAATCAATAGAGCCCCGCCCTAACACTAGAACCCCTGACCCTGGGGCCATAAAATTCACAATTTTGGTAGAGGCACTCTTGCTCATCATAACTATGTACTTAGTTGGTTTATTTAATACCCAGGAGCAGAGAGGAAGATTTTCAAAGAAATAATGTATTTTCACTACCTACCTATTTAGCCCCACCCTAGCACTAGAACCCCTGACCCCAACTAGAACCAATACCAATTTTGGTAGAGGACTCATTGCTGATTACAATCATGCAAACAGTTTGACTGCTTGATGTCCAGGAGTAAAGAAGCTTATTTTTAAAGATTGCATTAATTTTAATGGTTTTGGCCCCACCCCTCAGGCCCCAGGGGGGGGGCGGGGACCATGAAATTCATAATTTTTGTTCCCCTTCACCCACAGATGCTGTATACAAAATTTGGTTGAAATTGGTTTAGCGGTTTCAGAGAAGAAGCTGAAAATGTTCAAATGTTAACACACGACGGACGACGGACGCCGACGGACAAACACGGATGGCAATAGGTCACCTGAGTGACTCAGGTGACCTAAAAATAAAATGAAGAATTCTTTTCAGAATCCATCACATACAAAAGCACAAAAGAATGTTTTTTTTATACTTCTAAATGAATAATCTTTTTCACAAGCAACTTTAAACATGTATGTTATTATGCAAGCAAATGCAAATAATTCTATCAAAGGAGTGTATTTATTGCAATATTAAGGGATAACTGCAGGACAATTACCAGTACAACATTTGTTATAAACTTACGAATTAAATCAAAATAGAATGGGAACGACCCGGGTAAGGAGCAGTTAAGTCGCGCTTTCTGATACGTCGTCCATTTGTTGACAAGTAAGCTACTTCCACCTAGGTCTTTCTACAACGTAAAAATTATCACAAACATTAAATGTAACTTTTAATTTTTATTTATTTTTATGATTTTTCCGCGTTGTTACGGGTGAATATGTGGCTTACCTTACAAACCCTTGCTACTCTTGAGACCATTTTCTTCATGAAATTTGTGTACTCCAGAGCAATTTCACGAAAGAAAAAGTAAACATCTTCCCCAACATCAAAGGAGGCAACAAACTGGGGCTCTACAACAGTAGAGAAAAAAATTATCTCAAAACAAATTACTTTTTAATAACAAGAGGCCCACGGGCCTTATAGGTCACCTGAGCATTATGCAACAACTTTCCAGTTACAGTGTATTGAATTTGATTCATGTTTTAAGCCAGATGCTATATGGCATTCACAATTTTGAAAGGGCACCATTGATCATCATAACAATAAACTTAGCAGTTGCTTAGCTTGGTTACTGAATAACCATAAGCAGGGTAGGGGAACAAAAATGCACTCCAACTAATCAGTAATATTAATCAATAATCAGTAGTGCCCCTAACACTCTCACATAAACCCCTGACCCTAGGTTGCACAAATTTTTAAAAGGCACCCTTAAAATTGCCTATCAAAAAGTAAATAAATGTTTTATAAATACAAAGGACCAGATTTCAAACAATTAATTCATTTTCAGTATATAAGTAGAGCCCCCCCACCCCTGACCCTGGGGCCTTGAAATTCACAATTCTGCAAGATTAGGGCCCTTGTTCATCATAACTATATAGGTAGTTCATCTGCTTCATACCCAGAGACAGAGAAGAAAATTTTCAAAGATTTAATGTACAATGTATTTTCACTATATAATCAATAGAGCCCCACCCTAACACCAGAACCCCAGACCCTGGGGCAATGAAATTCAAAATTTTAGAAGAGGCATTCTTGCTCATCATAACTATGCACTTACTTAGTTTATTTCATACCTGGGAGCAGAGAAGAAGATTTTCAAAGAATTCATGTATTTTCACTATATAATCAATAAAGGCCCCCCCCAGAACCATTGACGCTGGGGCCATAAAATTCACAATTTTTGTATAGGCACTCTTGCTCATCATAACTATGCACTTAATTAGTTTATTTAATACCTAGGAGCAGAGAAGAAGATTTTCAAAGAATTCATGTATTTTCACCATATGATCAATAGAGCCCCCCCAACACCATAACCCTTGACCCTGGGGCCATAAAATTCACAATTTTGGTTGAGGCACTCTTGCTCATCATCACTATGCACTTAGTTGATTTATTTAATACCTAGGAGCAGAGAAGAAGATTTTCAAAGAATTCATGTAATTTCACTATATAATCAATAGAGCCCCCCCCCCCCCCCAACACCAGAACCCTTGATGATAGGGCCATTAAATTCACAATTTTGGTTGAGGCAAACTTGCTCATCATAACTATGCACTTAGTTAGTTTATATAATACCTAGGAGCAGAGAAGAAGATTTTCAAGGAATTTACATATTTTCACTATATAATCAATAGAGCCCACCCCCCCACACACACACACCAGAACCCTTGACCCTGGGGCCATAAAATTCACAATCTTGGTTGAGGAACACTTGCTTATCATAACTATGTACTTAGTTAGTTTATTTAATACCTAGGAGCAGAGAAGAAGATTTTCAAAGAATTCATGTATTTTCACTTTATAAACAATAAAGTCCCCCCCCCACACCAGAACCATTGATGCTGGGGCCATAAAATTCACAATTTTTGTAGAGACACTCTTGCTCATCATAACTATGCACTTAGTTAGTTTATTTAATACCTAGGAGCAGAGAAGAAGATTTTCAAAGAATTCATGTAATTTCACTATATAATCAATAGAGCCCCCCCCCCCCAACACCAGAACCCTTGACCCTGGGGCCATAAAATTCACAATTTTGGTAGAGGCACTCTAGCTCATCATAATTATTTACTTACTTGGTTTATTTAATACCCAGGGGCAGAGAAGAAGATTTTCAAAGAAATCATGTATTTTTACTATATAATTAATAGAGCCCCACCCTAACACCAGAACCCCTGACCCTGGGGCCATAAAATTCACAATTTTGGTAGAGGCACTCTTGCTCATCATAACTATGTACTTAGTTGGTTTATTTAATACCCAGGAGCAGAGAAGAAGATTTTCAAAGAAATAATGCATTTTCCTTATCTACTTATTTAGCCCCGCCCTAGCACTAGAACCCCTGACCCCAGGGCCATGAATTTCACAATTTTGGTAGAGGACTCAATGCTGATTACAATCATGCAAATAGTTTGACTGCTTGATGTCCAGGAGTAAAGAAGAAGATTTTTAAAGATTGCATTAATTTTAGTGGTTTTGGCCCCACCCCTCAGGCCCCAGGCGGGCAGGGATCATGAAATTCATAATTTTCGTTCCCCTTCACCCATAGATGCTTTGTGTCAAATTTGGTTGAAATTGGTTCAGTGGTTGCAGAGAAGAAGCTGAAAATGTTCAAATGTTAACACACGACACACGACACACAACACACGACACACGACGGGCGACGACGGACGAAAACGGATAGCAATAGGTCACCTGAGTTTACTCAGGTGACCTAAAAACTAATAAAATTTTGCATAGATGGAATTTATTTTCAAGAGGGATAACTCTGCTTGACTTGTAATACATCTAAGAATCTAGCAGATCTGTACGGGTATATTTTTTACCATTTAGCCAGCGGATGGGGTCGGCATTTTCCAATTTTTCGCTCACTTTTTTACCATCTTTAACAAGTTGTGGTCGGGATATGGTGGCCTTCCCATTGTCAAGGATTGTTGCCGAGTAGAGGGCTGGTACGTCTCCAGGGTTACCGCTGGCTACAGATACAAATCAATATCATTGTAAATGCAAGCTACACTGTTCATATGGTCTTAAGAGATTCATGTTAAACCTTAATTGAAGCCAAGAAATTAAACACTTTTCAAACAGAAGTTTTATGAAGTCAAGTACAATTTTGTATTCCTAATTTCTTATAATATTTTTTGTATACCAGTAAACATCTTATAAGCAAGAAATCTGGGTAATATATCAGTGTCAAAACATATATTTTGCAGAGTGAAGACATATACATATTATAAGAGTTTCTGGAGCCACAGTCAGGATTTGTTTACTCTAGATGATCGCTATATACACTGCCAGCGGGTGTTGTATAATTTTACCAGAACTAGGTCACCCATCGTCTGATCTAGTTCTGCAGATTATCAAAAATCAATAGAGAAACCTGATTAACACCATTTCACAGTACAGCTGGGTTTTTTTTTTAAAACTATTTATAACATAATGTGGATAATATTTTGTTTCACACATTGGATGACAAACCCTTCAATCTACTACCCAGGAACTACTGTGGATGTGAAGAGTTTGATGAAGCCTAAGTATTACCTCCTTTATAAACACATTAGCACATATAGTTATGTATATTATACACCTTTTTACTAAATTTTATGAAGACAATAGCAAGTTTTCACCTAGGGCATAAAAGTACTTGAAATCTGCTTCAAAAACCTAGGAAGCTGATGCATAATCTCCTCTTTATTGAGGTGAGCTAAAAACTATTATAGCAGTCATAAATTTTTTTACGGAAAAAATATACAGAGGCAGAATAATTCTTATTGCCTTTGCAAAAAAACTTCAAAGTGAAAAGCAACAACAACTTGATTTTGTCTGGAAAAGCACATACATGTGTATCTGGGATCTATTTCAACTTACACCGTTTTTTAAGACTCGTCAGACACAAAGCCTACCTTTGTTCATTATATCCTTTCCTGACTGCATTTGTACTTGAAAATGTGCTTTCATGAAACAAAAATTTCTATTGATCATCATAGAAGTACATGTAACTATAATTCCTGATGCCTATTTCTCCTTTAAATGAGTCTGATTCTCTGTACTTACTGACATAAACTGCTGTTGTGTTGTCCTTTGGATCTCTTGGACATGCAGTGGCTTTTTGAGGAGATGATATCTCTAATTTATTATCATTTATCTGAAATATTAAAGTATTTAAATACTGAAATATCGTATGAATATAATATCGACAATAATTTCTAAGGCATAATTATATCTGAACTGTGCAAATACCTCTTATATATACTCTATATGTTTAATTTTTGTATAATTAAAAACGTGATTACAGGAAAAATGTAAAGAACTATATGTGGTATATTGCATATATTTGCCCCCACAAAAGTCAAATTTTGAAAACTTCCTCAAATGTGCTGAATTCAATAAATTGTATGAGAAATATAAATTAACAGACAATATTATAGTGTCAAAGCAGTGTATTCACAATTTTTGTTTTTATGACGTCACAAACTAGTCCGATTTTATATCCTTTTTCAGAAAGAGGACAAAATGGACAAAATTTCAACAATTTTAGCTTTATAATTTATAGAGCGCAAGTTTGTTCAGGAACAATACTGACATGTTTCATTGATATTATCATTCTACACATTATATCAAAATATTGATCCTGAACACACATGCGCTCGGTGACTTTTACTCAAAATATCAACGAAATATGTACATTTTTCTGTAAAATTCATAAACAAGAGGCCCATGGGCCACATCGCTCACCTGAGTAGAAATTGGTTATTATTGAAAAGTTTAAATCCAAAAGTAGTCCCATGACCAATCATGGCTTTGCTATTCTTGAGAAGAAGATTTTTAAAGAATTTTCCTATATATTTCTATGTAAAACTTGGGTTGGCATTTTGGCCCCGCCCTACCCCCAGGGGTCATGATTTGAACAAACTTGAATCTACAATACCTCAGGATGCTTCCATATAAATATGATCAATTATGGCATTGTTATTCTTGAGAAGAAGATTTTTAAAGAATTTTTCCTATATATTTCTATGTAGAATTTTGGTCGGCCATTGTGGCCCCGCCCTACCCCCAGGGATCATGATTTGAACAAACTTGAATCTACACTACCTGAGGATGCTTCCATATAAGTTTCATCTTTCCTGGCACAGTGGTTCTTGAGAAGAAGATTTTTAAAGAATTTTCCTATATATTTCTATGTAAAACTTTGGTTGGCATTTTGGCCCCGCCCTACCCCCAGGGGTCATGATTTGAACAAACTTGAATCTACACTACCGCAGGATGCTTCCATATAAATATGATCAATTATGGCTTTGTTTTTCTTGAGAAGAAGATTTTTAAAGAATTTTCCTATATATTTCTATGTAAAATTTTGGTCGGCCATTGTGGCCCCGCCCTACCCCAGGGGTCATGATTTGAACAAACTTGAATCTACACTACCTGAGGATGCTTCCATATAAATATGATCAATTATGGCTTTGTTTTTCTTGTGAAGAAGATTTTTAAAGAATTTTCCTATATATTTCTATGTAAAACTTTGGTCGGCCATTGTGGCCCTGCCCTACCCCCGGGGGTCAGGATTTGAACAAACTTGAATCTACACTACCTGAGGATGCTTCCATATAAGTTTCATCTTTCCTGGCACAGTGGTTCTTGAGAAGAAGATTTTTAAAGAATTTTCCTATATATTTCTATGTAAAAATTTGGTCAGCCATTGTGGCCCCGGCCTACCCCCAGGTGTCATGATTTGAACAAACTTGAATTAACACTGCCTGAGGGTGCTTCCATATAAGTTTCATCTTTCCTGGCACAGTGGTTCTTTAGAAAAAGATTTTTAAAGAATTTTCCTATATATTTCTATGTAAAACTTTGGTTGGCCATTGTGGCCCCGCCCTACCCCCGGGGGTCATGATTTGAACAAACTTGAATCTAAACTACCTGAGGATGCTTCTATATAAATATGATCAATTATGGCTTTGTTTTTCTTGAGAAGAAGATTTTTAAAGAATTTTTCCTATATATTTCTATGTAAAACTTTGGTCGGCCATTGTGGCCCCGCCCTGCCCCCGGGGGTCATGATTTGAACAAACTTGAATCTACACTACCTGAGGATGCTTCCATATAAGTTTCATCTTTCCTGGCACTGTAGTTCTTGAGAAGAAGATTTTTAAAACATGCCACCAAATTTTTATTAATTCCCAATTATCTCCCCTTGAATTTTGGCGAGACCCTTCGTTTGAACAAACTTGAATCCCCTACACTCAAGAATGCTTTCTGGCAAATTTGGTTGATATTGGCCTAGCGGTTCTTGAGAAGAAGTCGAAAATGTTAAAAGTTTACAGACACACAGACAGGTAGACGGACGGACAGACAAATTACAGACAAAATGTGATAAGAAAATCTCACTTGAGCCTTCAGCTCAGGTGAGCTAAAAACTGAAGTTTACGTCATGTTTGTGACGTCATTACGTACATATGGCATCATTACTTATGAAAATATTCAGTACTTTGAAGTCAGCATATACTCCCCTGTTTAAGAACTTAATTGAATATATCTCCATCAAAGTTTGATTTGGGGGGCAAATATTGGTTATTACCGAATAAAGTTCTTTGAATGTTTATGAAACCAAACAAGTTTTGACTTACCGTTACTTGATATTCTGACGGAGTATTAGCATCAGTTCCACAGAAATACAGCGTGGAGTTATCAACACGTACAATATACTTAATATAATTCTGACAGTACTCCTAAAGTAACAAAAAATATCATTATACAAGACATCCCCAATTCATTATTTAGAATAGATAATTGTGACTGAAATTGAAGGTTTTAGTTTATATATGTAACTGGCTACAAACACTTAATACTTACGACTGATTTCCCATTAAAGGAACACAGCTTCCTATTCTCATCTGAAGCCACAACCTTTTCTGTTTTCTATAACAAAAAAAATGGAAAGAGCTGGCACAATGAAAGCACATGTCTTGTAGTGTCTTTGATTACTTTAACATTATCTTTATTCTAGTACTTTTAATTTGCATTTGTATATTTCTGTTAGGTAGCAGTCCCCAGTTAGTAAGGGATTAAGTTGTTCTGTCATATATTGACATCTATCATCGTCAGTAATTTGTATTTAGTTTTTACAGTAAATTATTTATTGTACTCACCAGTGCACTTTTATCACTGATATCTTCTAACTTTAATTGTACTAAATAATTCCTGAAACAAGTAGAAAGTTTAATAAGTAACCAGAAGGTGTCAAAAAACTGTGAGATTGGGCATCATTCTTCAATCGCCATCACTAAGTCTTAAGCAAGATATGTGTGCATATACATTGTAAACATTAATATCATCAAATGATAAACTTGAAAGTCATGTACACTTTTTAGAATGTCTAAAAATTTCCATTTTTGAAAAAAAACTGTCATTTCAGTAAATAACATGCATTACATGTATTGATTACACAAATGTACAGATATTTATAGGGTGATACAGCTAATAACAGCTATAATGATGTATACATGTAGACGACCTGATCTGGCCTTAGATCATGTGTTGACTACCGTGTGGTTAGATCACATGCTCATGATGAGGTTTCTATAACTCAGTGTAATGATAGCTTCATGTGAGAGTGTTTGTAGTAAGCTAATAGGTTCAGGGGGAAAAATATCAACAGAATGATAAATAGAGGATATTTAATGTTTTGTAGTTGGATATGGAAGTAATAATTCATGAGTGGATAAGGACTTTTTGACATTTTCACTAGTGAAAACATAATTTTACCTAGTATTGTCAAAAAATGACTCAGTGGCATTGTCTTTTTACACAGGAGAAAATCCTAACTATACCAATAAATAATCACCCAATTGTCTAAGTTATGCAGAGAATATCTTACCTAGCACTAACAAATAGTCACTCAGTGAAGTTGTCTATGTAGATAAAATCTTACCTAGCACCAACAAATAGTCACTCAGTGAAATTATCTATGTTATGTACCGGACACCTAGCACAAACAAATAGTCACTCAGTGAAGTTGTCTATGTTATGTAGATAAAATCTTACCTAACACCAACAAATATCACCCAGTGAAGTTGTCTATGCTATGTAAAGGGTGTTAAGAAAGTTCGTTCCACATTTTTTCTTTTATTTTCGAAAAGAAATACGATTTTCAATTTGTGATATTTCATGTTTACTGAGTGTGTTCTTGCTACTGATAAGGTTTTAACTGTCTTTTGTTGAATCAATAAGGGGAGGGCAGGTATAATTAAAACAGATGATGTCTGTTCAGAAAAAAATCAGGGATGACGCACATTTGTAACATATATTAAGCACACAGGTCAGAACATCCTTTCAAATACTATGCAAAAAATTATCAAATCTGTGAAAAATCTCAATGACAATCCTATTCTGTTGAAAAGTGATCTATCGTTGTTATACCTACGCTCATCAGCTTGTCTGATACAAGATAAGCTATGAAGAAACAAAAGTATATTTGCCTTTATTTTCACTCAAAATGACCCGCATTTCTGTCATTCAGGTGCTTTAAAGAGGTTATATATATCTTCACATGGAAGAACAATCCTATAAATTCCTGCTAGAAATGAAATGCTTAAAATCTTAAGCACACTCTTGTGATTTTAGTTAAGCATTACTTTGAAATTTTTTTAAATATTTCATCACGGAACGAACTTTCTTAACACCCCTTAGATAAAATCTTACCTAGCACCAACAAATAGTCACTCAGTGATGTTCTCTATGTTATGTAGATAAAATCTTACCTATGCCATTAAATAGTGACCCAGTGAAGTTGTCTATGTTTCGTAGATAGAATCTTACCTAGAACCAACAAATAGTCACCCAGTGAAGTTGTTTATGCTATGTAGATTCTAGAAATATGTACATAGGACATGAATGCCCCATTGAGGGTATATCAGTAATGCAACTTGAAAATTCAAATTTGTGTATTAAATTTCAGAATATCTTGAATAGTGATGCAGTTGAATTGCTTACATCAGTATGTATCAATATATGAAGTTTAACACTTCAGTTGCATAGTTCTCATCAATATCTATCACCCTATGAAGTTTGATGAAAATATCTTAGTTTCTTTGAAACTGAACTGAGCTAAACGCAAAGTGTGACGGAAGGACAGACGGAAGGACAGAAGAATGGAAAGACGGAAGACAGACATGACAAACAGTGACTGTCAAACACTATAAGCCCCGGCCATATTCATGGCAGGGCATAAAAATCTTACCTAGCACCAACAAATAGTCACCCAGTGAAGTTGTCTATGTTATACAGATAAAATCTTACCTAGCACCAACAAATAGTCAACCAGTGAAGTTGTCTACCTTATGCAGATAGAATCTTAACTAGCACCAACAAATAGTCAACCAGTGAAGTTGTCTATGTTATGTAGATAGAATCTTAAATAGCACCAACAAATAGTCAACCAGTGAAGTTGTCTATGTTATGTAGATAGAATCTTACCTAGCACCAACAAATAGTCAACCAGTGAAGTTGTCCATGTTATGTAGATAGAATCTTACCTAGCACCAACAAATAGTCACCCAGTGAAGTTGTCCATGTTATGTAGATAGAATCTTACCTAGCATCAACAATAGACACCCAGTGAAGTTGTCCATGTTATGTAGATAGAATCTTACCTAGCACCAACAAATAGTCACTCAGTGAAGTTGTCCATGTTATGTAGATAAAATCTTACCTAGCACCAACAAATAGTCACCCAGTGAAGTTGTCTATGTTATATAGATAAAATCTTACCTAGCACCAACAAATACTCACCCAGTGAAGTTGTCTATGTTATGTAGATAGAATCTTACCTAGCACCAACAGTCATCCAGTGAAGTTGTCTATGTTATGTAGATAGAATCTTACTTAGCACCAACAAATAGTCACCCAGTGAAGTTGTCCATGTTATGTAGATAGAATCTTAACTAGCACCAACAAATAGTCACTCTGTGAAGTTGTCCATGTTATACAGATAAAATCTTACCTAACACCAACAAATATCACCCAGTGAAGTTGTCTATGTTATGTAGATGGAATCTTACCTAGCACCAACAAATAGTCACCCAGTGAAGTTGTCTATTGTTATGTAGATAAAATCTTACTTAACACCAACAAATAGTCACCCAGTGAAGTTGTCCATGTTATGTAGATAGAATCTTACCTAGCACCAACAAATAGTCACTCTGTGAAGTTGTCTATTGTTATGTAGATAGAATCTTACCTAGCACCAACAAATAGTGACCCAGTGAAGTTGTCCATGTTATGTAGATAGAATCTTACCTAGCACCAACAAATAGTGACCCAGTGAAGTTGTCCATGTTATGTAGATAGAATCTTAACTAGCACCAACAAATAGTCACTCTGTGAAGTTGTCTATGTTATACAGATAAAATCTTACCTAACACCAACAAATATCACCCAGTGAAGTTGTCTATGTTATGTAGATAGAATCTTACCTAGCACCAACAGTCATCCAGTGAAGTTGTCTATGTTATGTAGATAAAATCTTACCTAGCACCAACAAATAGTCACCCAGTGAAGTTGTCCATGTTATGTAGATAGAATCTTACCTAGCACCAACAAATAGTGACCCAGTAGAGTTGTCTATGTACAAATAACTGTGGTCCCTGATGCTGTCATTTTGGAATGTCTTTGTTACTAAATCTACAATAAATAGTAATCAGCTTCTGTTATCTATAAGGAAGATTCATCAGTAATTAAATACTTTAATACATTCTCTATATTTAATTATTCATGAAAAAATTCAATATTTTACTGCCTTTCAAAGATCACAAAGAATCCTACATTTCTGTAACTAATAAAAATGTTCTTTAATTACAAAGATGTGTTTTCAGTTTGATTAAAGTAACAAATAAAATGGGCCTGGATTTTGTTAAGAAGTTTTTATCCCGTTTATTTAATTTTTTTCCCCAATCCCAGCAGACTAAATGACCACCCACAGCATCTAACCCAGCATCCAATGGTAAGAATGACTCCATCCTTAAGAATCAGATTATCCCCTCAATTAATGTTATCTCTAGAAATGCTGATCTAATTTACCCCAGGCTCCTGGGCAGTTTGTGTACCTTTACTAATGTTTCTAATCTGATCTGGAGGCACCCCAGAACAATTTACCCCCTCTGTTGTAAGCTAAAATTCTCTTTGATACCTGATATTGTAATAAAATGTAAAATGTCAACACCCTTTTATACCCTTTATACATTTGTGTCTTTTATTCATAATTAGTTAGAATTAATGGAACATAAAATTTAATGTTTTTCAAATCTTAAATTACAGATTAACCTTTTAAACTTAAGTTGACTGCAATGTGTGAGAAACTTTGTAAAACAAAGTCCTTTTCTTCCTTCAAAGTTTAAATGCTTTCTTCTATATAGCTAGTGATTCAGACTCCTTGGAACAGACCCAAAAGCTTTAAAATTATTTTTTTTCATTGCCTTTTTCTTACGATGACTCCATCTGCTTGGAAATGATAACAGATATATGTATATGTACTTTATTTGAGTTGATCAATTATCTCTCTTTGAGCAAGCTAATCTGGATTAGATGGGTATAAAAATTAATTTTTCCATCTGTTCCGATCCCATTCTATGAATTTATTTACCTAGCAGATTTAATACATTCGACAATCATGCTAAAGTAATTAATAATTCAGTACATGCCCAAGTTGTAGATGTTCTTTTGAGCAAATAAAATGATTTGTCAGTTACACTATAGCAGACTTCCAAGTACCGGTACGTGTATGAGTGTAAATGCTCTCAACAACCAAGGTCAATCAAATGTGGACTTTCAAAGGCAGTAATTCTATACTGCATACAAAGTCAAACTTACTATATAACTGACCTTCTCTGTATCCAACCTTGATCAAATTTTGTTTAATTCTGACCTTGAATTTCCAAGGTTGTGAGCAAGTACCACTGTTTTACTTTTATAGCATTTAAGATCCAGCAAAAGAGTAAAAGCGTCATAGTTTTTAAGTTGTAACTCTAATAATTCCTGTAGAAACAATATTAAACAAAGTCTAGATAGACCTCCCAAAAACCAATACAATGATCCCTCTAAAACCAATACTAAACAAAGAATAGCCCAACTAAAACCAATACTAAACTAAGAATACCCAACTAAATCCAATGCTTAACAAAGCATGGTACACCTAAAACAATACTTAGAAAAAATGGTCCAACTAAAACAAATCCTCCCCGCTCCCACACCATGAGGTAAGTTATTGACAAATAAGTTGATGAAACAAGAATATCAGCAGTCTTGCCTAAAGTCATCATTTTGTAAGTTCTTTGGTCAATACAATGACCTTGTCAGCACATACAATTTATCATTATGTAAAATGCTAACTGACTCCCCCCACCCCCCCCAAAAAAACATGACAAAGAGCGGTGTGACTGGTCGGCAGGGTATGCTCACTCCTCCATGGCACCTGATTCCACCTCTGATGTTTTGGAGGTTCGTGTTTGCTCCGCTTCTATTTTGTAATTTTTAATGGAATATTGAGCTTGAATACTTTTTGTCATCTCATGCCCTGTTCACACGGAGAGTTTAATTCGAATTAAACATAAAGTTACTGCGAATTAGCTTCGCTTAGTGTTCACAGGGAGAATTTAATGTGAATTAGTTTAATTCGAATTAATTTACTACGCATTAAATTACTTCGCATTAGCTCCGTGTGAACGCTAAGCGAAGCTAATTCGAATTAAATTTTGACGCATGCGTAAGGCCACAATTAAGTCACAGGACACGTGTTGGTGGTTATATATAGGTATTTGTGCTATATTTGGTTCAAAAATTGAGGGAAAGTATGTTAATCACTAAAATCAATGAATACATATAGCCACTACATGAAGTATCAAAAGATGGCTCTGCATACTTGACGTGTTTTACAAATGACGTCATAATAGACTTAATGACGCCTGACTGTAGAAGAAAAATTTTAATTCGCATTAGTTTACTTCGCATTAGCTGTCGTGTGAACGCAATTTAATTCGCATTAATTTGATTCGCATTAGTTTACTTCGCATTAATTTACTGCGAATCAAACTCGTCATTTTAACAGGGCATCATATTTCATGTTTTAAAAAAATCTAGAAGAAGAAAAATTAATTCACCACATAGAATTCTACAAATTGTCAACTTGTGTCTACAGCTACTGTTTTAACTAATCACAGATATCAGCTATTTGCACATTTCAGATGTCTCAAAAATTAACTAAGTAAAATATAAATTTAAAAAAATGTTGATACAAAAAAAAACAAAAAAAACAATGCACTGTTGCTTAATTTATAATAAGAAATCCATGCACTTGATCTTAAAAAGTAAAATAGGAAGTTTCCATATTTTCACTGTATCTGTTATTTAAAGTAATATATGAGCTGCATGTTTGACATGGGAAATTTTGTTGAAAATTTGTAATTAACCATTTATATGAAAGAAAATATTAAGAACATTTATAAACTTCTGTTCTTCATATTTGCGATGGAAGAGCTCTTTATATTAGCTTTGATTGACATTATTGTCATCCGTACAATACCGATTTCTTAAATAATACTATATATTTGATTGAACAGAAATATTTCTTCTTTAACATTTTAAAAATTTATTTTGGTCCTATTGATCATAAGGGTTTAAATTACATACAAATTAACCATAATAACACATTATGCCATCAAGATAAATTTTTCAAAAATGCAGCTCATATTGCTTTAAAATTATATGTCTACATGAAATCTGGCTGGATGCCTATCTGCATGAGAAAATAAATTCTGTCGGCTTGCAAAATTCCACAATACTATTAGATAAATTTAATCTATGAAATGACAGTACTTCAAACATCAAATTCTCCTCCCCAAAAATTGTAAAATTACAGGGAGACCTATTCTGTCCTGATCTTTAAAATATCTTTATTTGAAAATTGTCTTTTAACTGGTACATATTAAGTAAAATGACATTTATCAACTGGACTCCGAAATAATTTCAAAATAATGTTGATATTTTATGATGACTAAATTACAATGTAAAATTCAGACAAATTTTTAACATCAGAATATTTTGACAGGTATGTGGGGCATTGTGGGCATTTCATCAGCAGGAAGAGAATTTAGTACTTTACACTGAAATTAAAACATGTCTTGTTATAAAGCAATTAAGGTACATCATTATCATTAATGGTGCATATTGGGTGAGCTCAGGATTGGGTTGCTCAAAACACTGGTTAAATTTGACCACTGGATAAGTTAGCCGTTGGTTAAATTCTATATCCACTGGGTAACTAACCACTGGTCAAATTTTTGTTGCTCAAAATAAAATTAGCCTGTGGTTAACTAACCACAGGTTAAGTGATTTAACCACTGGTTAGTATCCCACAATGCATTACACTTGTCCAGTTGTCAACCCAAAAAAATGGCTACCATGGTAAATATCAAATAAGTACATAGTGAGACGTTTTAACGTTACAACCGTATGTGGAGAAGTGGAGAAATATCGACATGTAACAGTATATCAAAACTAAACAAACGCTTTAGTCGCAAAAAGTGAGGAACACGCAAGTCAGTTGGGATTATTCTTCGCTGAAAATTCAAGTGGAAGATGCAGTAACTGTAAACACATAGAATGGGAAAGGATTAGCACCGCAGGTAAGATGGAGAGAATGAT
>NW_026922173.1:0-19062 GCF_032062105.1 Saccostrea cuccullata | reverse complement strand
CACCAGGATCTTTCCACTTAGGTTTAGCTTTTCTGGCCCAGTGGTTCTTAAAGATTTTCCATATATTTTTCAATGCAAAACTCGGATTCATGTGGCCATACCCTTCCCCCGGGGGGTATTATTTGATTAATTTAGAATTTACACTACCCCAAAATGTTTCCACATAAGTTTTAACTTTCATGACCCAGTGGTTCTTGATGAGAAGATTTAAAAGATTTTTCCCTATATATTTTAATGTAAAACTTGAATTCTCTACTGTGGCCATACCCTTCCATGGGGTTATTATTTGAACAATTAATTAAGAATCTTCACTGCATGTAACACAGAATGCTTTAATGACCCAACACTAATTCCGTCTTTTCTTGATTATCTCCCCTTGGAAGAAGGCTTAGCCCTTCATTTTAACATTCAAAATCCCCTTTACCCATTGATGCTTTGTACTTAGATTGGTAAAATTGGACTCAGTGATTCTTGAGAAGTTGAAAATGTGAAAAGTTTACAGACGGACGGACAGACTGACGGACAACGGGTGATCAGAAAAATTCGCTTGAGTTTTCAGCTCAGTTGAGCTAAAACGTTATTGTCGTTGCTACTTTCTTTCTTTGCTTGTGGAGATTAAGATATACAGTCTATGTCAGGAGCAATTATATTTCTAGATCAACAAAAAGCGTTCGATAGAATTGAATGGGGTTGGGTAGAAGCAACATTAAAAAGATTTAACTTTGGTAAAAAAATATTGCGATTGGATAAAAATGCTTCTTATTAAATCAAAAACATGCATTAAAACTAATGGATTTGTATCTAAATACTATTCAATCTCAAGATCGGCAAGACAAGGTTGCCCTAATGCTCCATTGCTATTATCGTTTTACAAACAGCGTGACAGTTTGCTTTATAGGGCGTGCTAAACTTTTGTATGCTGATTTTCATTTTACTCATCGATTGGATGTTTGATTTCAATGGAATCAAAAATATTTTGCATAAGAAACATAGAACTCAACAATACCACTGACAATACTGACCAATCGTATTGAATCACATGTTCACTAGCATGCAGTAAACAACAGTAACACGTGGACGGACAAAGCAAGTTTTATTGATAGCTACAAAGTACAACAGTAGCAGAGTAGCCTTACTAATTCCGTTCTTTGAATTTTCTTATACGTATATAAAACCATCCGGTCAAATCATAACAAATATAATACATGCTTTTTTTAGGACAGATAACGGGCTTTGAATGACCACGTGTTGCTGGTGAGTACAAATGCCGCACTTATGAACAATCATTAAATGTGATTGGCCATTATTCTCAGGACATTGTTGTATTCTGAGATTCATATGCAAATTATTATCGATTCCATTGAAATAAAGCATCCAATCGATGAGTTATATTATAATCAGCACAGAAAATTTTAGCACGCCCCATCAAGCAAACTGTCACGCTGTTAGTAAAATGATAATATATGTTCTTCAAATAGAGCCTAGGGCCTGTGCTATTAGACAAAATCCGCAGATAAAGGGTATTTTAATTCCTAATAAAGATAAAAAAATAGATGTTCGCAGACGATACACAGCTATTTAATAAGGACGAAGAATCTATAATAAATTCCTTCAATGTGTTAGAAATGTATGAAAAAGCCTCTGGGGCAAAAATCAATTTCTCGAAAAACAAAGGGCCTGTTTATAGGCAAATCAAAAGGTAAAACACCAAAATTTAAAAAGATACAGTGGATAAAAACTAATATAAAAACTTTGGGGGTAATTCATGGATATGGTATTGATACTAATGCAATATGGTTGGAAAAAATAGAAAAAATAAAGAACAGCTTGCATGTCTGGAAAACTAGGAACCTTACATTCAAAGGGAAAACTTTGATAATAAAAAATTTAATAATTCCAATTATTGGCTATGAAATCGAAATGAGGGGAATACCTGATATATATGCAAAACAAATAAATGACATTGTCTGGTCTTTTATTTGGGATAATAAATTAAATAAAATTGATAGAAACGTGTGCTGCTTAAGCAGGAACGAAGGAGGAATGAACATGATAAATATATTTAATTTTATTAAAAGTAAACAAATGAAAACAAATTATAAAATCATGGATTCAAGGTTAGAAACATGGAATGCTATTGGTAAAAACTGGTTACAGAGTAAAGATATGCATTCAAGTCAAGAATATTTCTTATGCACTTGTTCAGATTTATCTCCAATTTCCTTAAATAACATGTCTAGTTTTTATAAAAAAGCACTCATCGCATACAGCGAACTTCAGTCAAAATTTGAGCCAGAGAATCGAGAGGAAATACTTAACCTCTCACTCTTTGGTAATAAACTTATACACTTCCAAGGGAAAAGCCTATATGTGGAATCATTTATTAAAAGTGGTTTATTAAAAATTAAAGACATTTGGAATGATGCGGAAAATTGTTTTAAATATAACGACACCATTTTTAATAAATTAGTAGACAAAAGAAGTTGGATATTTGAATATAGTAAAATAAAATCAGCCATTCCTAAACTGTTTTATCCAATACTGAAAAGAAACAGCTCAGTATCAAATATCGAAACAAAACTCCCTTATAAATTGAATAATAATTTACTCATAAAAAGAGATACTAATAAAGTGGAAACCTTTGAAGATATCAAGTTAAAGAACATAGAAAAAAAAATATTAAACAAGACAATAATTCCAAAATGTCAAGAAAAATGGGAAAATATTTATCAAAATAACATACAGTGGAACTTAGTTTGGGACAGTATTTCAAAAATGAAAGTTAAAAATAAAATTCAAGAATTCCAATGGAAATGCGTGCATAATATATTGTATACTGAAGATAAATTATGTAAAATCGGACTCTCCAGTTGTTTATGCAACCTATGTAAAAATCATAAAGAAAATCAACAACACCTCTTTTTCCATTGCACAAAAGTGAAAACAACACTCAAATTACTAGAAGATATAATTGAAAATGTGCTGCAACTAAATGGAACTTTACAAATTGACCAACAAACAATAACATTAGGCTACTTGAAGGAACCGCAAACCCAAAGAAACGTTGTTAACATTTTAATATGTATTTATAAATGGGTCATATGGAAAACAAGAAATAAAATTAAATATGAGAATTTAAAAATAACTGACTTCAGTATTAAAAATGCATTCAAAAATGAAATGAAATCGAATTTTTCACTATTACAATCACATGATTTGACAAATTTCAAAGAGAAAATAAATCATGTATTTCAAAATTCCTTGTGATTCTAATACTAGTTATAGTATTGGTAGTATATGCTGCCGTGATAATCTATATACTCAGTATACATGTATTCACATTTTAAATCCACTATAAGACACACTAGTTTTTTGCTATGTTATTTTTCATGTAACTGGAAACTTTATGTTGAAATATGATTCAAACTATGTATGTGAGGAAAAAATATTCAGGTCTTTGTAAAATTCATTCATTCTGATGTGTTTTTTATAATCTAATTTTATTATCACAAAACTCTGCGTATTGATCCTGTTTTTAAGATGTAAAACATAAAAAGACAAGCATTTTAGGGTGACCTGGCCCTAAATACTAGTTACAGTGAGATTGATATAGACTTTCTTCTTTTTTTTTTTACACAATCTCCACTGCAACAAGGATCATGTTTCTATCTTTACGATCAACAAATACTAGAGAATACTGGAAAATTTTAAATGGTCCTAATGCGTTAAATAAATGTGCTGTAGATATTAATGCTATGTTTGATTTTCTGAAGGGCATCAATGAAGGTCATGACAATGACATAGAAGATGTTGATAATCTAAGTTTTCCAACAGATAGCCGTGTATGTGATGATTTTTTGAATTTTGAGATTAGTGAGGAAGAAATTTTATGTGCAGTTAAAAGATTAAAAAATAATAAGACCGCAGGCTATGACCAGTTGCTAAACGAACATATTTCATCAACAATAGCTACGTTTTTGCCTGTATATAAAAAAATGTTTAACTTGATTTTTGATAGTGGAATAATTCCAGACGAATGGCTCACGGGTATTGTCAAACCGATTTTTAAAAATAAAGGTGACCCAACAAATCCAGAAAATTATCGTCCAATAATACTTTTAAGTTGTCTTGGTAAGCTTTTTACCTCCATTTTATGTAAACGCTTGGAATGTTATGTAGATAGCTTAAATCTTATAAGCGAAAGCCAAACTGGCTTTCGGAAAGGTTATTCTACCTTGGATAATATACTTAGTTTACATTTTCTTTCAAACATGGTGATGTCTCTCAAAAAGAAACTTTTTTGTGCTTTTATTGACTTCAAACAGGCATTCGACACAGTGTGGAGAAATGGGCTTTGGTACAAACTTTTGAATAATGGCATTACCGGAAAATGTTTTACTTTTATAAAAAATATGTATAATGGTGTAAAGTCTCTTGTGACTATGAATGGTCTTTCATCTGAATTTTATAATTGTAACATTGGTGTCCGCCAAGGAGAAAATTTATCACCTCTCCTGTTTTCTATGTATATTAATGATCTAGAAGAGTTTCTGGCCAGCAAAAATGTACATGGGCTATCTTTTAATAATGTAAGCAGTTCAAACTCTGTAGAAAATGAAATTTTGATGTATTTTAAATTATTTATTTTGTTCTATGCTGACGATACAGTTATAATGTCTGAGTCTGCAGAGGGTTTACAACATGCTCTAAATGAGTTTCATTCATATTGTGTACAATGGAAACTGACTGTCAATGTAGACAAAACAAAAATTATGATTTTTTCGAAAGGTCCATCTGTTAAGAATGTATTTTATTACAATAATTCTGTTATTGAAATTGTGAACGAATTTAAATACCTAGGTATACTGTTTTCTCGATCAGGTTCATTCTGTAAAACTAAAAAACATTTATGTGAGCAATCTCAAAAAGCCATGTATGGAATTATACGAAAAATTCGACAATTTAATTTACCAGTAGATTGCCAGCTTGATTTGTTCGATAAAGTTGTCACTCCAGTACTTTTGTATGGATGTGAGATATGGGGTTTTGAGAACATTGATATAATTGAACGTGTTCATCTTAAATTTTTGAAACATATTTTTAATCTAAAAAGTAGTACTCCTAGTTATATGGTTTATGGCGAAACGGGTCGCTTCCCTTTGTGTATAACAGTGTATTCGAGAATGATATCCTATTGGGCAAAATTATTGGTAAGCCCTGAAAACAAGATTGTTTATGTTACATATAGACATTTATTTGAACAGTTCAGTACAGGAAGTCATAAGAATCCTTGGATTTTATGTATTAAGAATATACTTGATAGTTGTGGCTTCTCAAATGTGTGGAATGAACAGACCTTTATAAATATTAAATGGCTAAAGGCTATAGTTGATCAACGTCTTAAAGATCAGTACATACAGAAGTGGCAAAGTAATATGCGCGATTCATCTAAAGGTCTCTTTTATAGTATCTTCAAAACAGAATTTGGATTTGAAAAATATTTAGCCTTACTACCAAAAAAATTTAGAACAATATTAATTAAACTAAGAACAACAAATCATCGTCTTCCAGTTGAGACTGGGAGATGGTTTGGGATTCCCAAAAATGATAGACAATGTAATCTTTGTAATAATGGACAAATAGCTGATGAGTATCACTACATTTTAGAATGCAAATATTTTTCCGAATGTAGAAAAAAATATCTTCCCAGTAAATATTGTAATAGACCAAATTTTTTCAAATTATCAGAATTGTTGTCATCTGCTGACTCCAAACTATTGATTAAACTATGCTGTTACATAAATAGAGTATATGAAAAAGTCTGTCCTCCATAGTTATCTTTGTTACTTTATATGAATATTTCCGCCATTTCACGTGTATCTTGTATATTATTCTTTGTATATATTGTACATATTGTTGAACCTCATGTACCATTGATATGGTCTGAGTGAATAAATTGAACTTGAACTTGAACTATTGGTGTTAAACGAATACTTTGTTTTTATATATAAAAATGGTAAAAATTTCCTTTGAGATATTTATGTTTATGTATGGAAATGAAGCGTCAATAATTATATATTAGTATAATGTGAAAAATTCTGTGTTCAAATATTGGAAATATATTATATAATATTATATCGATCCAGGGAGCTTCTGGCATCCCTGGTGAAGTATTACCAGAGGGCTTCTGCTGAAGTTTTGCCTCACTGTTATGTACATTATTGAATAAATGATTTGGAAAAAAAAAAAGATATACAGTCTATGTAATGATAGCTTTATTATTATTATTATTTTTTTTTTGGTTTGAATTTTGTTTTTTCCCTACTCTATTTAAAATATATTTACATGTTTTCATTGTTATTTAATGCATACATGTATTGTTTGATCTTTCCTGGGTTTTACTAGTGTATTTCTTTATGGTTTTCTCGGTCGTTATTTAGTTAATTTGGTTTTTTTTCTTAGGTGTTTTTATTGTTTTGTGTGTTTGCTTGTTTTGGGTTTGTTTATATTTATTTTCAATTTTATTGTGTTATAGCCTGTTTAATTGCTTCTGTTTTGTTTCTTTTTTTTCTTTGCTTTTTATCTTGTTTTGTTTGTTTTTTTTAGATATGTGAAGCGTAAGAGATGTATAACACTGAGGATTTAAAATAAAAATTGCTGACATTGCTGCATGCATAAAAATATAATTGTTATATACCAAACATCTAAAAACCAAATCCAATTATATAATATATCTAAATTCCTACCCCTTCATTGGGATTGTTAGATTGAATATATCTAATACCAAATCCCATAATTAAAAAAAAAGATTTTTATGATTATAATACTAGTATCAAGCATTTCTCAAATACCATGATTCAACTATAAATTGATTTATAACGTCATCTGAGACTAATAATTTTATGAAATTTAAATTGCTGACATTACAAGAATTGTTAGTTTGAAGTGGAAGGCCCACCTAATAGTCTTTAATTTATTCCTGTCAGACGTTCACAGGTCCATAAAAAACGAATTATGTAATGAAAAACCTCATCGTTTGTCTTCTGTTAAAATTATAATCAAATTAGATATACATACAGGTGTTCGGGGCTCCTTTATTTCAGAAAATGACTGTCGTACATCATGTTCGTTGTTAATTGTGAGAGAAGAATCAAGGTCGTAATTGAATTTTAATTAAAAAGTTCATGGTAAAGAAACTACTAGTATGCCGAAAATAAACTTTTAATTTGTCTGGATTGAATATGGAATGCTATTTTGGAAAATAAATTAATGTCACCCACTCATATCAATTCTTCAATTAGTTTTCAATTCGTACATATTTGTGAATCCATTTTAGTTCACAGTTAATTCATTTGGTGGCATTGAATACTGGTATGCAGTAATTGATTAAATTTGTGTAACTATACGTTATCCTTATGTCAGCAGAATTAAGAAAAAATATCAATTTTAGAGTTTCATTTGGATATGAAATTAAGTTGGTCATGTGATCAAATCCTGTGACGCCCGAAGTCTAATGTTTTTGTGAAACACTCGGACCTCGTGCCCCTGTATTGCAGCTTATGGCGAGGGTTGAATTTTCTCAAATGCACGTCAAACTCCAAAGTTCAAGGTCAAAAGGTTTAAGTTTTTAAAAAGTGGGTCAAACTCTAAAGTCAAGGTCAAAAGATCAAAAATATTTAAACCTACTGAAAGGTCTTATCACAATAAGAACACAAGTAATGGATGAAAGCCCTAGCTCCAACTGTTCAAAAGTTATAACCAAGGTTAAAGCGTGGCACATGTACTTTTTTTGGAAAAGAGAGTCAAACTCCAAGGTCAAGAGGTCAAATTTAGTGGAACCCAAAGAAAGGTCTTTTCACAAGAAATATATAATGCACATCTGAAATATGAAAATCATAGCTCCACTCACTCGAAAGTTATGCGCAAGGTTAACGATTTTGCACACAGACAGAAAGACAGACGGACGAACAGAAAAAAACTACATACCCGCCGAAACTTCGTTTTCAGGGGCATAAAAATGATATGATTTTCCATAAGCAAGAAGTCTGATCATGTGACTACGTGTAACTGCACGTCGTTGAAAATTGAATGTCAATTTAATTTGTATTGACATACATGTACTAGTATAAGGAAAGACATTGGCAAATGTAATTATTAAATAGTACATGCAATAGATAAATGTATTTCATTATCAACAGAGAGCAACGTCATCCACGATTATGTGTACATATCATAGGCGTCGGAAGCAATTTGAAGGGGGGGGGGGGGGGGCTAAACCAACAAAAAAGGTAACCCCCATTTTCAATGCCTAGATAATGTCTATCTTTGCAAGGGGGGGGGGGGGGGGGGCTGGGACAGCCCCCCCCCCCTCCCCCGGTTCCGACCCTATGCATACTGTACATCTATACCTAATAAAATGAATACTACGGTGGAATTTTTCTGCCCCCATCATGCACGATAATTATGTCAATATGCAAGATTTTTATGCCACCATACAAGATAATTATGTCTACATGCAAGATAATGATGTTGACATTGCAAGTTACAACTGTTTTAAGGGAATCTGATTTTAATATGGGTAAAATCCTATACTGCCACCCGTATCTGACATCGTAGATTTATGCAAGATGCAACATAATTATATAGTGTCAGACGCGCTTCTCATAACCTGACCACTGTACGTTGTTCTTGGTAAAGCTCAACGAATAAATGAAATAGAACTTATTTTTTATTTTTATAGTCACCATTTAAGGTATATAAACGTTCTCTTCCTATTGCCTACTCATTAGATGGTTTCGAAAAGAAAACAGCTCATGCTTAATAAAATTCCTTTTGTGTAATTATTGGACTACTCCAGGTACCTTTTTAACATATAAACGGCAATGTTTTAAAAGTATGATGTATGCTTAAATTATGTTTTCCTATGCTCTATATTATCTGGCTGTGATCAGCAAAATATTTACCGGTATTACATAGACATTGAGACCTGGGGGGGGGGAAGTTTAGTACCTCCCCACTTTAGAAAGATAGACGTAATATAGGCATTGGAAATTGGGCTTAGTCCCAAAAGGTTTTTCTTTTGTTGTTCTAGCCCCCTATTTTCAGTTAGCCCCTCACTTAAATTTTACTCTGCCTCCGACGCCTTTATGCATTATATAAATGTAACGGAATACACCCCTCCCTTTTAAGCAAGATATTCATGGTAACGTGGATAATATTTATTTTGAAATGCGACTTGTTTATATGTTATAGACTACAGACATTATACTACACAGTAAAGTTAACATACTGTATATTTGCAGATGGTCATCGAATTTTGTTTCGACGACCGGTAACTTCCTGTTTCCTCAGATTGGCCTATATCTAGACATTATACAATTCCTTATCATCATTTCGTCATAATAACACGGACATTTATCGCCATTACGATGCCTCCAAAAACTTTCGTTTTATTTCTTTTACTAGTAACATGTATGGAACATATTCAAGGTAAACAGGAGTTTGGTTTGATCTTCTTCATTATCCCTTTAAGAAAGCTTCATATTTCTATCGTACCATCTTGGATACATAGCCAAGGGATACATGCCACAAGTGAAGATTCTATTGATGTGCCCCTGATTTATTTTAAGAAATCTATTAAAAGGCATCTTCATTTTTTACCCAACCATTTTTATCTCCATCGATAAACACACTCAGTTAAAACACAAAATACGTCAAAATAATATCAATGGCAAATCAGAGAGTAATTTATCTGTTTATAACCATTGACGATATCAAGTCTCTATAAATGTTCAAAGGAAAAGAACTATTATAGCTCACTATCAAAACAGTGATAATTAAATCAGTACTAGTAACTCAGTATTACTAATGAACATATCAATAATCATTTAGTATCTATTTTAATCTTGATTAATTAACATCTACATACTGTATTTTAATATTTATTAATTAAAAGCCTGTAGGAATGGACATATCAGTAATCGTTCAGTATTTATATTAACAGCTTGTAGGGACGGCTGGGTACAGCATCAAGATAAATGTTACATGTTCAGCATGTTAGCTGAACCATGGCCAGCAGCCTCGGTGAGTATCAACAATCTCAGGCGAGTGTGACCGATCGGCAGGGGATGCTCACTCCTCCGTGGCACCTAATCCCACCTGTAATGTTTCGGGGGTCCATGTTTGTTTTTTCTATGGACCTTTGGTCTTGAATACTGTTCGTTAACCCCATTTACATTGGAAACAGGTTGATGTAGAATGGTTTGTTAGTCATATAAATCTTTTAAGTAATTTCATGTTTGGAACACAGGTGTTTGAGGACAGGACAATCCCACCCACCCCCACCCCCAATATAGATCCCCGATTCAGTTAGACTTTTTTCACATAAATTATATATGGATGGCACATTTGTGATATAATCTATCCTATCAATTCAGAAAATTAGCTTAAACTAACATTTTATAAAAATTTCTACCCCACTCTAGATCTATAGATAGGGTGGATTTTATAGAACGTTTGTTTAGGTATTTTTTCGATTTGTTGGTATAGGTCCCATCACAAATATGTCAATGATAGATTATTTATGAGAAAAAAGTCGAGAAGGCCTATGGGTGTATATCGAAGGGGGGAGGGGGTCCTGTCCTTAAGCACCTGTGGTTTGGAACTTTTTTCATTTTTAACTATTTTATCTTGTTTCCTCATCACTGTTTTAATAGATCAAAGTGAATGATTTAAATAAAAAGCATTCGTAATAATAGAGCGAAATTGAACGATATGCCGAAGATTTTCCTTTATACAAGTTTTAAAATCATACAAGTATATATGTGGAGTATATATATTTGACAGAGTATATGCCAAGCCTACCACACATATTTAGCAGAGCCAAAGACCATGTCTGAGATGAACTTTATCTCTGGATTTGCTGAACATTTAGGTGAGTTAATTTGTAACAATAAAAATTTCAATGTTAGTTATGTATGAATCATGAATAAAATTTTTAATGCACTAATTTTATTAAACTTCTTTCAAATCAGGGGGAAACTGCTGAAGAGTGTTTTTTATAGTGTTCATAGTCTGCAGTTACTCGTATATCAAAAATTAATGTTAATATACTGCATGACATACAAATGAAACTTTCAGATTATCTCCGACAAGTAGGGCTATAAACAAACACTTTAATATTACAGGGAAGGACTACTGGCTAGGTATTTCGGATATTATAAATGAAAATCACTGGGTTTATTCCTCTAATATGGACGATATTTCTATAAATAACTGGGGGAAAAACGAACCCAATGGTCACACTGGTGAGAATTGCGTCCTGGCGGTAGCGGGCTTACATTATAAATGGGAAGACTACCCCTGTGATACAGTAAAACCATTCGTGTGTGAAATGCCTCTAGGGTGAGTACTGTTTTTATCTTGACGTAATTTGGAAAGGAACTTGTATATAAAATAGAAATGAGATGGGAGACAGAGGAGGGTTCCTGTGGAATCATTATTTTTTCATAGAGGACCAATGTGTGGATCATCCTAACCCACGAATACGTGTCAGATCAGTTTATCGTATACAGGGATATTTTCGTCCCTTTTTATTCCCCCATGTGCATTTTCAAACAATTTTGTCCCGTTTTTAAATTCGCTTATTCACAGTTCTGTTAAAAAAATATACCGTTTTCTTTAAATTCGTTCCGTTTTAAAATCGTCCACCCGAGATTTTGGCAAATGGGGCGAAAATAAAACGGGGCAAAAATTTCCCTGTTTGCAATATTTCATCTTCTGTATAAACGGGTGATTAGTGCAAACATTACGCTCATCGAACCATTAAAATTTTGGTTGCCTACAAACATCCACCCTCATGAATTTAAAAAAAAAAGAATTAAAATGATCCCTTCCATAAATAAAAGCGACGGTTCTTCTTCATTTTGGTTTATTTTTTGAATTACCAGTGGAAATTTTTATATAATAGTAAAGTGGAATGATTGGATATAAACAGAGACGCCGTAAAATTGAGATTTGAATATCTGCTGTGCAATCCCTTTTGGAAATTGTATTTATTTTATGTAAATACCAGAAATATCAAGAAATTTGAGATGATGATGCGTAACAAACATCTGGCTCGGGGAAGTAAGTACATAAATTCACCGATACACACAGAAAGAGAGAGGGGGGTCCCAAGGGCATTATACAGTATCCTAACGTCCTACTTCCGTATGATGCAACCCAAACTGAGACCATTTCACTTGCAACCCAAAAATATGATGTTGGTAGTGGCATATGTGTTAATATATATATTCTATTCTATTGTATTCCATAGATTCATATGTATTTTGTACACTATGTACTCCATAGTCCAATATGTTCAGTTCATCAATTGTATGCGATAAACATCATTTTAAAAACAAAACATGTAAAGCATTGAGGTAAATATTTTTCTGTTTAATTGTAGGTCTGATTCTGGGGAGTCCGTTATTGGGTAACAAGTCATCTAATGCAATCTGTGAAAGTATTTTATCTGAAATTTGATCAGATGTCAAGTAATATAAAATAAATTAGTAAACGGGGTCTGTTGTTTCTTTTGATTTCTTTTCTTGTTCTCAAGGAGTGTACGATGATAGGTTTACTAATGTAAACTATGATAATTTGAAGTTTTCTGCTCGGGACATATTACTATGAGCCATGTTGACCCTATGATGAATCGGAAAGGCTGAAGTCCCTAAGATTGCCAGTGCGATATTTATGATATTAATGGTTTTATATATTAAATGACAATGGAAAATGGTAAAGTCTGTGTTATATATAATTAAAACGTATTAGTGATTTTGTTGTTTAACTGTTTTATGATTTCAGATCGTAATATTTAAAGGGAGAATTGATAGTTTAATTAATTGTAATTCATTTACAGAGTTATCTCCCTTTATGCAGCGAATCTTTTAAGCGCAGATTGTATATTACCTACCATATTGATACAAATATATTAAGACTATTTGTGCTATGTATATATGATGTGTTATTATGATTTTTCATGGCATTTTCCAATCATCCCATTTCCTTGCTTACTTGCTTATTCCATTTTCCATGATGTAATAAATGGAATGTGGAACCTTGAAATTTCTCTATATTTCTACCAGATCGTTGCAATATGTAGAGTGAACAGACAATCATAACCACAAACCCATTTCATTGAACGATAATTAATTTAGCATAAGTTATTAACATTTCTTTCTCTGAAAATGGTTGAGTTGTAACTACGAAATTAAACGAACCGGGATATTACATCGGGATCGGAATTTAAAAACTCTTAACCATGTAAATATTGTCGTGTGACTGTACTGACATTTTTTTGTTGTTGCGTTTGAATGTTAAAATCACGGTAAGACTTTAAAGTTGAAGAGAAGAAATTAATGCAATGAATTAAAACTAAAAATATCTACAAACGATAGAGTCGAATATGTTTTTGTAAATGAATGATTTACATACACATGTACATTATCTAAAAACCTGTTTCGTCTACATCCCCAAGTGTATAACAAAACTTCCATTTGTACCTCCATTGTAGATTTATTAATATTTTGTAACGTTATAATATTAAAACATGATCACATTGATACGATAACTTTAAATGCCCCCTCTGAATCATCACTAGTCAGGAGCTCTACCAAATCAAATGAACTCTCTGGCCATTGGACGCTGTCTGAAAGAAACATTCCTCTCAGTGTAAAGACCCCCCCCCCCTTCCAAAAAGAAAAGACACCAGGCCAGAAAAGGACATGGGTTGGTGTCTTCAGGGATAAAAGGAGGGAGGAATGTGGCAGTCGGGGGGGGGGTGAATTTGAATGCCAGTGGTCAGATAACTCATTTGGTAGAGCACCTGACTATTACCTCTGAGGGCGTGGGTTCAAATTCAGTCTGGTTTATTTTATCTTTCTCCCTAAACTGTATTCAATATTTACATCTAAATACAGTATTCTTGACTAGAAGATTAGGCCTTATAATTTTCATGTAATTTTTTCATCATTACATGATGTTGAATTACGTATACAATTATACATATGTGTAATTTGTTGATCTGTTTGTTGTATTGTAGATGTCAGAGTTACAACTGCTGAATGAGGAAATGGATGCCAAGTTGATTCTGTTCTTTGACACTTTGGCATCGCTCTACCAAGAACAGGAGAAACTTAACGACCAAATCAAGGATGGCTTCTGGAACATGTCCAGAGCTCGCTACAGCATGGGGGTCAAGTTTGTAGGGATGGATCAGATTCACGAAGAAGACATGCAGGCATCGACAAAAGTGAAGGTCACGGGTGAAGAGGAGGAAGAAGAAATGTTTGCCGCTTTCACCAGTCTGGGGATTACAGAGGATGAGACCAATGAAGTAGAAAATGTAGGATTACGAAAAAGAAATGTTGGAAATTCTGAAGAAAATTCTTCTCCACCAGACAAAAAGACAACCACGAAGAAGAAAGGTCAGCATGATCCTCTGAAATGGTTTGGTGTCCTAGTTCCACCAAGTTTACGACAGTGTCAGAAGCAGTTTAAGTCCTCATTGGAGACCACCATTGCCATCGCAAACCTCAAACAAAAACTTCTCCTGTTAAAATCTGAGTACTCAGATCTAAAGAGAAGAAAGGCTGAGATGAACTCTTAAGACTGTCCCAGTAGATTAAAACTACAGACTTCCTTTAACTTTTTTATTATTAGTCAGATGAAAGAATTCATTGTAATGAAGGAAATAGAAGAAAAAACCTCAAGGCCTAAATGTGTTAAAGGCGAACTGTGTATGAACTCTTTGCAGTAAAGTAATAAATTACTAAGGAAAATTAATTTAAGTTATCCTGAATGAAAGTTCAAATGAGCAATTTTTAAAGTAAGACAGATGGTTACAAAAATTCTACCTGAAATATGCTTGCTACACATTAATCTTTATATATGTTGTGATGTTTAATTTCCTTGGCCAGATGCAATATTAAACAAGGAAAAGCTAAGTCATTTGTAGCTCTATTTATATACTTGTGACAGTTATTTTGGAATCTGTATCTGAACACTTCCTGACCACATAAAGATAATGATGAAATTATGTTGAACTTGTTGAACTGCAATAGTATTAAGTTAAATGCAGACTGATTTACTTAAAGTATGCCCTTTCTACAGAGGTTTTGACAGAATTTCCCCCCCTTGTTTGTCCTTTTCAGAGACAGGATTTGATTTAGAATTACTCAAGCAGTCATTTCTAGGTTTTGTTTATATTTAAGATAGCTCATTTGTTTCTTCAAATCAGAAAGTTTATTACTAGAAGATAAGATCAAACCCAACCTACAGTTGCTGATTGTTAGATATAGAAAGCAATAAAACTAAATTAATGTAGTTGACACTGATAAAGTGATATTAATTAATTTCATAGAAGTTTATGCCTGTAGCTACCAACCACAGTAGCAGTTTATATATTTATATTTACATCCACTGAATATTTTCTTCTTTATTTCTTGAGAAAACCCATTGCGTTCATCACTGCATGAACTACATTAGGCATATCACCTGTACAGATTTCTTGATCAGTGGCCGTTCCATCAATGAAACGCACAAAGATGTTCGCATCATTAACACAATAATTAATAATTTTAATCCTACTTAAAATGATAATTTAAACAGATATAAATATAAACAATAAAATGTCTTTCTTTGTTTGTTATTACTGGAATGAACGGTCGCAGCTATTGCAGAAAAAATTTACATAACCCGCTTATGCAGGTTCTGTATTTTTTCTGCAACAGCTGCTTCCGTTAATTCCAGTAATAACAAACAAAGAAAGCATTTTATTGTTTAAATGAACAGATTTCTTTTCACTAGTGTGGATTTGATGGTTAAAGCATTATGTTTCATTTCTTAGTTAGATACATGTATAATAAACTATATATGCATAGAGCACGGATAAAAATTTTGCCAATTTGGAGAGAGATTAGAGACCAAACACTAATTAATAAAAGGTTTAATCTATATTTTGCATCAAATGTTTTTAATTTATTAGCTGTTAATATATTGTATTCACAATTCAAGAGAATCAGACAAGAATTTAGGAAATTTTCCCTTTTCATACATCTCAAGAAAAGAAATTTGCATCATGTAAATTTATATGAAAAATTGTCCATGTTAGCCTGGCTTTAATATTTATTTTCCATTTGTATCCTGATTCCTTATTAAAACATTTCTCCAACACCCTAATTCTTTGTCACAAAGCATCCTTAGCCCAGTACTTTAATTTACTGTAAAATTACATATTTTTGTGGGGTTTAATTTTTTCGAGGTTTAAAGGAAAAATATTGGTTTGTTGGGATTTTGTGGGGATTGTTGGGATTTTGTGGGATCTTGTTAGGATTTTGTTGGGATTGTGGGATTTTGTGGGGATTGTGTGGATTTTGCTAGGATTTTGTGGGGATTTTGCTAGGATTTTGTGGGGATCTTGTTAGGATTTTGTGGGAATTGTGTGGATTTTGCTAGGATTTTGTGGGGATTGTGTGGATTGTTGGGATTTTGTGGGGATTGTGGACATAATTCGATCGTGGGTCTCTCCAAACCAATGAAAATTAAACCCCAATGAAAATTAGTGACTTCATAGTAATTAAAAAAAAAATTAATAGCTAAATTTTTATTTGGCAAGGAACTTTATGTTTTATTTATAGGACAGTCCCCCTGGAGGTTGGCTTAATTAATTTCCTTATCACCATAAAAAGGTTCCAGGGTCAACAATCTGAATTCATTACAAAATTCTAATGTACGGATAAGGAAAATACTAAGGAATTTGTCAGCTCATATTTTGATTTAATTAGCGACAAGGATGAAAGCTCATTATGTCTGTTAATGTCACTGTTATGTAATGAGAAGGATATTTTTTTTTACAAACAATACAGATCTTCAAATCAAAGCACTGGAAGTACTGGGAAGTTATCTAAAATTCAGTTGATTTTAAAATGTTAATATATCTACAAAACAATAGCTATATCTAATACTATTTGCATATTACATCCTATCATTAAAGTGAACTGCAATAAAGTAACCCCCCCCCCCTTCAGCAAAATCAACAAAAACAATTATTTTGTAACACCAATTAGTATCTTTATGGTTTAAATCTCACACTAAATGTATGTTCTGGTATTGAGGAACAAATGCAACAATCAGTCAAATGTCAAAATTACAAACTCGGAAAACAGCAGAGGCTTCTGTGAGAATTTTACGAGTTCTTCCCCAAAAATGGTGGCCAAGGGACATAACCTTTAAAAAGTGTGGGTTCAATCATCTTGCTCTGTTATAATTTTATTGTATTATTTCATAAATTATTTGTATTCATATACTCCAGATGGGGTCTTTGTGAAACTTGAAAAAACCAGTTAATGGTCCATGGTCGTATCCTCTTCCACATTTCAGATAATAATACACAGGGCTCATGGGCGATTGTCATATGTCAACAGGGGATGCTTACTCCTCCTAGGCACCTCATCCCACATCTAGAGTTTTAAGTTCCAGGGGTCCGCGTTTGTGCCTTTTTCACAATTTTATTTATTATAGTTTTTTTAGATCAACCACTCTTCTTAACCTTCATCCTTTTTCATAGTAACAGCCAGACTAGTTAATTCAGAAACTCAAGTCCAAAATAAACCAGCTTAAATTGCAATATTTGAAAACTTTCATGTTCAAAATGAATTATTTTGTTAGCAACCAGTACTTGAAAAGAAAACCTGTAATTACGGCCTACTTTTGATTAAATAAATTTCTAGGACAAAGAATAGCCGTTGAACTATAAAGGTATTAAAATGTGATATAATTTGGCTTGGAACTCAAGAACCATCAACGTTTGAATATGAGGACCCTTCACTTTAGAATTTATAACATACATGTATTGTTATTGTCGTGAAATCTGAATCTTTTTTTCACAGCCATGCGTATCTCCTGTCTTCAGGCAAAATCGAGGCTAAGTTGTTAACATCAAAACACAAAGGCATGAAAAGAAATGACTTAAGGTAAGTCACTCGTCAGCTTTTTAGAAAAGTTCACGCAGAACCTTTAACTTCAAAAATATTTATTAAAATTCAATTTTTCTAAAATAATTATATTCAATAATGTATATTTTTTAACAATCAAAGAAAAAAACTGTTAAAAAGCCTTCAAAGATACAAGATTTATGAGGGACTATTTCTTGTGGTGGAAGGATATTTAGCATAAAATTCTGCAAATCTGCATGAGTTTAATATCTTGAAACTTTAGCCTCACATCCTTTTACTCGGAGAATAATTTCCGTTATGATATTGATAGGAATATTTGATATAGGTCTTAATTTATATTTTATGAACAAGTTTTACATCTTCTTTCAACAAACTTTGCCAAAAACTGGAGATATATAAAAGAAGTCAAGATAAAATTTACACCATTTTTTGCCTGAAAATCACATATTTTGTCCAATATTTCAAAATTAACATCACTGACCCCAACTTTTTCTTTCATTATTTTAAACTACTCGATACTTATGACTGATCAGCACTTAAGTCATACAAAGCTTGATATATGAAAATATTATATTGCCTATTTATTTTTCTAATACCCAAAATATGTTATATTTTAGTGCAAAAAGGTCACATAATTATTTACGCGCATTAATTTGCAAGATTTGATCAATGATAAATATTATTCAAACTATTTTACGTAAAGTAAGAATAAATTTATTGCCATGGTTACAGCTGATAAAATATAATAAGAGATGATTGTATAAAAGTAATAAACTAAAAGGTTAAAATTTAAGTGCAAAAAGGTCAACTTAAATGTACCATACATCAGTACGATGCACACTGACCCCGTATTTTCTCTGCGATTTTGAGTCACACTTTATGATTACTTATCCAAAATATACTTCTCAAAAAATCCTTGATATAAGAAATTTGAGGAGTGACTTACCTTAAAATTCTGTCTTCTAAAAAGAAGCTCAGATAGTTGATCCAACAAGAGGCCCAAGGGCCACAACGCTCACCTGAACCACCTCGGCCCAATTGTTCTGATGAAACAAGGGCACTT